>NW_025859158.1:24651-36202 GCF_002878395.1 Capsicum annuum
TATTTCTTGTAGAAGAAGTGTAGAGTCTCCTCAACTTATGATGCTTAGAGTAGAGAGTAGTTTGAGGACGAACAAGGCTTTAAGTGTAGAGTGGTGATCTAAGGTGGTTTTATGCACCTTAGTGTTATTATTCCATCTTATTAAGCCTTAATTTGAAGACAACTTGTGTGTATAATGGGTTGATAATGATATAATTGATAATTTAAGTGTGTGATATAATTTTCATGGTGTATTTATAACATGTTTTTACTTAAATTGGTCACTTAGAGTTCAAACGAGAAAACTATTGTTACTAGCTTGAGCTAGGTGTTTGTCTAGTGGGTTTCGATGGATTATAATGAGTTGAATGAGTTACAAATGATTTAATTGTATATTTATCTATGGAAAAACTTATTTATAATGTTAAAGGGTCAAGTGAATCAAGCAAAGAGTTAAAACAATAACTTAAATATCAACAAGGGCAAGCCTAGACTTAGCTCGAGTTTCTAGTTCATCGTTCTTATTATTGTGTTGTATTGAGCTTTAATAAATGGTGTATGATGATGTAGGAAGATTGGAGAGTTAATTTGAGGATATAATGATTATACACAGGATGGAAATTTAAGGGAAAGAATACCATAAGGCATGGAATTAAAGGGAAAAGGCTTAAGACTAAGATAACGTCAAATGGTAAATTCCAGAGAACTATCGTGATGGCAGCACGTCGCCACCATCAGACCTCCTTTTGGAAGATCATATCACAAACACTAATTAACCTTTCCACATCTCACTACTCTACCACCAGTACCCCTTTTCACACATCACGACATGAAGCCCACTTCCTAAATGGCCAAAATGTCTCTACTATAAATAGGACATCTGCTCACTTTGTAATGCATCGTTGACACCTTGGACGACTTTGAAACTTTGAGAGGGGCTGGAAAACACTTAAATTATTATTTTTATATCTTTAATTTAGTTTTTTTTTATGGATTTTAACATGTTTTCCATGATTGTGTTTTCAGTTATGTCCATTAGCAGCTAAAAGCCCCCTTTCCGGGGTTAAGGCCAAGAATATATTTACTTTCACTTTGAATTGAGTTTGTTTGGATTTCTTATGATATTTGGTTATTTTTTATCCTTGTTTTTAATATTTTAAGGATTTTCAACCCTTATAATACACATATTATTGACCTTGTGATCTCAGAAGGGGGAATAGGAAGATAGAACGTGGGGATAAGTAGAGTAACGTTCTTATTATTTTATAAAATAAGGAATTTGAATAAGTGACTAGGATAGAGATGTACCTAGAAGCCTTGCTTGGTTCACATGTAGGATGGTATCTTAATGGAACTCTATGGATTATTGCATCTCCACTCAATGATGTAGTTGTAATGTCCAGTTAGGTAGAAGGTTAGAGGTCGGGAGACCATGATCATATGATAAACACTACGAATAAACAACTAAGATAAATAATATGACGAATGAAGTTCAATAGCATAGTATGATTACTCGTAGTGTTTTAACCCCGGGTTTTCATTCATTGATTGTCCAAAGTCTCTACTAGTCCGTATTACTTTAGTTTAATTTTAATTAAAACTTTCAAACTCTTTTGGTTACGATTGGACCAATTTAATCTCAATAGTTAAACTAGAAGTCGATAATTGTTAACACAAGTCCCTATGGGATCGATATTCAACTTTATTTAAGGCCACTGTATTACTTGGTGAGACAACATACACTTGTGTGTGCGCTTGGGAACAACAATATCCTTCACCAAATCTCGCTTCTCCTTATCCACATGATACAAGCTTCCCATGGACAACCTACTAAGAGCATCAACAACCACGTTAACTTTACCTAGATGATAGTGAAGACTTATGTCATAGCCGTCGAGCAACTCAAGCCATCTTCTTTGCCTGAGATTCAATTATTTCTGAGTGAACACGGATTGTAGGCTCGTACGATCAGAATAAATATCAACATGGACCCCATACAAAATGCCACCTGATCTTTAGTGCAAATACCACATCTAATAATTCCAAATCATGAGTTGGATAATTCTTCTCAAGAACTTTCAACTGTCTAGAAGAATAAGCAACCACCTTTCCATGATACATCAACACACAACCCAATACCACCCAAAAAGTATCACAATAGACAAACAAACCATCAATTCCCTTAGGAAGATTCAAAATTAGAGCTGAAGTCAACTTATCCTTCAGCTTCTCAAAACTACCCTCTCAAGCATCAGACCAAAAAAAATTCACCTTCTTCTGAGTCCACTTAGTCAACGATGATAGAAGATAAAATTTCCACAAACCTTCTCTAGTAGCCGGATAAACCCAAAAAGCTTTGAATATCAATTGGAGTTATGGGCCTAGGCCACTTCTATGATCCTAACCAACAACCGGTCAAAACAATCGACCAGCATCACCTAAGTCCACATTAATCCAACAAAGCCTTCTAAACAAAGAACTAAAGTTGAATATCAACAAAGTGTTGGGACATGCCCTTGACTCCAGCAAAAAATAAGTCTAAATAGTCTGAGACATAAAGGACCAAAACATAAAATATAGACTTTCGATGTATGGAAGCTCACCACTTCAATGTCAACTCATGAGCTGATCCCAAATCCTAATCATTGAGTAGGAGAAGTAAAAGTATGACCAGTTCCTGCATCGCATGAGGATACAACATCCGAAGACGGTTAGCGGGGTGAATGCTAGGATGTAACTCAGGGATAAAGGATAAAATAATGCAATGATCAACCATTCAAAATTATTCAAAATCCAATGAACATAATCAAATGCATATATATATGTATCACATGCCGAGATAGGTAACAAGGATTAACAGTCACTTTAAAACCCCAGCTTGGATTGTGTAGCTCAACCATCATAACATACACAGGCACCCACAAGTTATATGGGCTCAGCTCTTTCCAAACTCGTAAGGCCCCAATGTCTGTGGCTGCATGAACTAGAAAGTATGCATATGCACTATAGAAGACTCGAACCTCGATGCATATCAAGGTGATAAGAGCATCAAATCATGAAATATAATGTGGGGGACTCAAACATCCCAGTCATATGATAATAATATTAAGGGGAACTCAAACCTCCTGAACATATAGACCCCCGCGTCAGCAACCATAGTTTGTAGTTTGGGTCTCTCGGGACCACCACTTTCACTACTCAACTACACAGCCCTCATTAAAGCCTAATTAAAAACATTTATCATATATTCCTATTCATTGAACCATTTTTCACATTAAGGCACACATTGTTGGTATTGTCATACCAACTACACTTGTGAGGTAATAACTACATGCCAAAATAATTACATCAATTGGAGAAATCACAACCCCCTTGGTTTAAATATGCGATAGCTTGTGAAAACATAAAACCCACAAGGTTCAATTCAAAATCATTATGCCTCATTATTTTTTTCATCATGCAATAATTTAATAGAAGTTCAATGTACATAACTTTCATATTCAAACCAATTTTACAATTTGGGGTTGAGGTCATAACCATTTTAAAAGGCACAAGCTTGGATAAAATCACAATTCCCTAATTCATTCACTATACCTATGCACCCACAAGTTCAAAACCATAATTAAAGCATGAATGATCATATGTAAATCATGGAAAACATTATTCAATCGATAAGAACTCAAACCCTCAACCCTCATTTCAAAACCAACATCACTAGTTCATGGAAAATACTTTAAAATATATGATTTTAATAAATTAACAATGAGGGAAGAGTAATATGCCTAAAATATCAAGTTTCATGAAAGAATTCAACCCATGAGCCTTTGGATGACTTACTTCTTGGAAACCCTAAGTATGACTGTTTGAATGAATTTGAGAGAGCTTGGAAGTGTTTGAGTACGTGATGAATGAGAAATAACCCCCCCTAAATACTTTATGAACGTGCAATATTAATTGGGTGAGAAGGGAATTGTCGAAAGTGCCCTCAAATTAAAAGCTAAAATTTAGTCGTCAATAACTAAGGGTCACCATATGACTCGTATAGACTCATTATGAATCATCACCCTAAGTCATAGCTAAAAAATTTCCCAAGAAATCCACACACTGGTGACCCTATGAATCAATTGGTACCACTCATAATAGGACCCTACAGCTCATAGGGTCCAGTCGTAGTCAACATAGAACCCCATTGGGTAGACACTGGACAACATATGATTTGCACCCAATGTCTTGTAACAAGTCCTTGTGATTCTTAGTGAGCCACTCATACTTGGAGTAAAACTATGCCACACACTTACTAATTTGGTTGGGATTAGGTCTCTAGGGCCCGTCAAGATTCTCTACAACTCGTATCTCTAAGTCGTACTCAAGAAAATAACTCAAGCACTATTCTGTAAATATCTTACGACTAGGGTCACATGAGTCATCAAGACACCTTACAACTTGTAGGGGAAGTCATAGTCAGGATAGTGAGGATAAACTTTTAGAAAATTTTCAAGGACTAAAAACCTGAGGCGTTATAATATGACTGGAAGAATTGAAGACATCCTCTCACTTAAAGACTATAAAGGAGGTAGTGTCTCCTTTGATGATTGAAAAAAGAGATACATCGTAGGGATTGGAAAAGTTAGGAACAATTTGAGCCAAGCCCTTAGTGATTTTTATTATGTGGATGGTCTCAAATTCTACTTGTTGAGTGTGTCACAAATTTATGACAAAGGACATAAAGTGAAGTTCATGTTTGATAAGTGTGTGGTCATAACACTTAAAGAATGGTAAAGTTATTCTCAAGGACTTGAGAAAAAAGAATATGTGTGTTACTGACATGAGATCTTGTAGCACTAAGAATCTCACTTGTCTCAGTGTTCAGGATGATGTTATTGAATTGTGGCATAAATGGTTGGATCATGTGAGTGCTTCTTACTTAATAAATTGGTTTGTAAGGACCTGGTTCAAGGAGTTCTAAAGCTGAAATTTTCCTGCTCTAAAGTGTGTGAAGCCTCTGTGAGGGGTTAGAAGACCGGTCCTTTTTCAATCCAAAAAAACCAATGAGTACCTCCGACCTCTGCCACTCCTTCATATGGAATTGTGGGAACCTGTATAAGTGGAAAGTAGAGGGGGAAAGAAGTACATATTTGTTGTTGTTGATGATTATTCCAGATTCACCTTGACATTTCTTTTGAGATCTAAGAAAGAGACCTTCCCAGTGTTTGAAGCTTTTGCAAAATAGGTCTAAGTAAAGTACAATGAGAAGATTCATGAGATCAGGTCAGACGTCATAAAATTTAAAAATTTAAAAATTTTCCTAGTTCCATAATGATCTTTGAATCAATCATAGTTTTTTAGCTCCTAGGACACCTCGACAAAATAGTGTTGTAGAGTGAAAGAATAGAGCATTGGTGGAAATCTCCAAGACTATGTTGATTGCTATTGGAATAGCTCAAAACTTTTGGGCTGAAGTAGTTAATACATCATGGCATGTGATCAATAGATGTTTTATTAAGCCCATTTTAATAGGACTACTTATAAGCTCATAAATAAGAAGAAGCCCAAGTTAAGTTATTTCAAGCCTTTTGGATGCAAATATTTTGTGTTGAACAATGGAGAGAATGATCTTGGGAAATTTAACCCAAGAAATGATGAAGGTGTCTTTGATGGTTATTTGTCAAACAAAAAATCTTACAGAATCTTCAACAAAAAAACCCTATGTGTAGAGAAGAGTGTACATATTATCTTTGATGAGGCTGGAAGTGATATTCTAAGTAATTCCCTTAATGATGCAGACCTTGAAGAACATCTTAAGGATCTGAGCAAGTCAACTAAAAATGATGATGAGTCAGTAGTAGGAACCAAGGATGGTGAAGACTCCTAGGGACCGGGATTGACTCATGAAGATATAGATGGCTCAGGAGAACATCAGTACCCTATTTAATCTCAGCCTTTAAATTAAGATGCCAATCCTCACTCCAGCTTTGTAGATTAACTTTTGTCCTGAGGTAACAACTCAGTGGGAACTGGTCCCAGTTCAAAGCAGCCCGCTCCTCAAAGATCCAGCTGTAAGAACAAATCCTCACATCCTCTTGATAATAGACTCACTTCTCTGGATTCAGGCATGCAGACCAGGACCAGAGCAAGAAATCTATGTGCTTTCTCAGCATTAATGTAAAGGAGGCCTTAAAAGATGCTGACTGGATAAATGCCATAAAAAAAGAGATACATCTATTTGAGAGAAGTAAAATATGGGAATTTATTCCTCTTCCTACTAATAGAACTATCATAAAGACCCAATGGGTGTACAAAAACAAAGCTGATGAGCATGGTTATACAATCAGGAATAAGGAAAGGTTGGTTGTACAAGGTTATAACCAGGAGAAAGGCATTGATTATAATGAAACATTTTCTCCTGGGTCTAAAATATAGGCTATTCAAATTCTCATTGCTTTTGATTCCTATATGGAGTTAAAATTGTATCAGATGGATGTGAAAAATGCCTTTCTAAATGGCCTTCTAAAATAAGAAGGGTATGTAAAGAAGCCTACGGGATTTGAAGATATTGACTCTCTAAATCATGTGTTCAAGTTGTACAAACCTATTTATAGATTGAAGCAATATCCCAGAGCTTAGTATGAGATACTCTTAAAATTTTTACTAGACAATGGTTTCAAAAGGGGAAATATTGACAACAAACTATTCTTGAAGGCTTTAGGGAGAATCTTCTCATTGTTCAAGTTCATGTTGATGACATAATATTTGGAGCCATAACCAGTTCTCTATGTGATGAATTTTCCAAGTTGATGAGCAGTGAGTTTGAGATGAGTTTAATGGGAGAACTTAATTTCTTCCATGAGTTACAGATAAGTAGAGTGAAATAGGTACTACCATTTGCTAGCAGAAGTATATTCATGAGTTGCTAAAACCATTTCACATAGAGGATTCTAAGCCTATAGATACTTCCATTGGTACTTAGTCAAAACTGGACTTGAATGAACCTGGTCCCTCTATAAATGAAACTATGTATAGGGGAATCATATGTTCATTAATCTACCTTACAGCCAGTAGACCTGACATTGTGTTCACTGTAGGGATGTGTACCCAATTCCGAGCAAGTGCAAAGGAATCCTATATGAAGTCTGCCAAAAGGATTCTATAGTATCTGAAAGGAACCCCAGACCTAGTCCTCCTCTATCCTGCTGGTGACAATTCTATTCTAGTGGGGTATGCTGATGCTAGTTATGCTGGGTACCTGGTTTCTAGGACGAGTTCCTCAGGAATGGCTCACTTTTTAGGATCTTTCTTGATTTCCTGGTGTACAAAGAAACAAAATTCAATTGCTCTTTCTACTACTGAAGCTGAGTATGTAGAAACTACTTCATATTGTGCTCAACTACTTTGGATCAAGCAATAACTTGAAGACTTTGGAATTTTCTTAGATTGTGTTCCTTTGTTTTGTGACTACACAAGTGTTGCTAATATGGCCAAGAATCCAGTTCAACCCAAGAGTACCAACCACATAAACATTAGAAATCACTTCCTTAAAGATAATGTGGAGATGGGTTTGATCAAAATGTTCTTTTGCAACACTGAGGACAAGATAGCTAATATCTTCACTAAAGTTCTTGGCAGAGATGAGGTTAAAAATAACAAAATGAAGTTGCGTTTGATAAGTCCAAGTTGATTGCATGCTATTTTTTTTATTTCTCTATGATGGCTATGAATAAATGAGCAGGTATCCATGTAAGTAGTGTTGCATATGTCTAACTCAGTCTTATATCTTTTGTAGATATACACCCATGGAAAGGAAGAGAATATTATGGAGGAGGATGAGAAAATTTTAAGCACTATTGTTACTACCCAATTTCTCAAGTCATGATGGTGCCTACTATAACCTACCAGTAAGCAAGCCAAACTCGAAGTCCGGAACGGCTAGTAATGGACTACTCATTGTATATAAAGAAAAGAATGTGGTATAAATGAAATAAGAGAATTAATACATAATGTAACACCAAGACCTGGTGGTATCAGTATAAGAGCTTCTATATAATAAGATTTCAAAGTGAAGTAAAAATGATTACACTGATATAACTTATCTTCAAAGACAACATAGAGACTAGTCTAATACATAAGAGAGAGAGATAATAAATATTCCAAATATCAGGAGATCACTTTAAGTCTATGAACCATGGATTCTCTACACGATGCACACATTAATGGAGATAACCCGTACTATGATCTGCAGACTGCAAAAGTGTAGTATGAGTACCAAACGAATGGTACTAAGTAAGCAACTGCCAATTGAGCTCCAACGATAAAGTATATACATATAACATATACACAGAAAGGAAAACTACACTCCAAAATCCAATTAATCATATAATAGAGCCAATGAGATAATAAGGATAACCGACCATATTCATCTCCAAGAGACTAACATAATAAGACTAAGAAATAATCAAGGATGAACTATCCTATTCTAGCAATGCTCGAAAATCTCAACACTATACCGTATATCCCCGATAAATATATGAATAAGGGACGAAAGAAGATTATATAGCAATATACAAGGCCAAGGAATGAGTATACAATATGAACAATCAAAGGGAGGGATATACGGCAATACCATAACTACATATAGCAAGATATACATCTCTCTCTTTATATAGATGTAAGGTCATCTTAAAGCACAACCTAGATCATCATTTATTTATTTTAGGTCTTATTATAATTCCTATCAAGATTTAGTACTAACACTCAGGGTTTCTAATCCATTTGTCCAATCATGAATTAATCTTGCATAATAATGAAATCATAAGATAGAGAAGGCCAGAATCATATCTCAAGTCCCGATACCAAAGCAATGAACAATCTATCATAAGCTAGACATAACAATGATCATTAAAATGATAGTAAAAATATCAATAACAATGCGAGTAACCATCTATTCCAAAAAACCAAATGCCTAGCCTGGTCTATGCGTACCCCCACCGCCCCAGACTCAGAATGTTTAATCAGTATATAAAAACACCAGGTATAGTCATCATCCATGTGTATGAAGCCCCCATACGAGCTAATAGACATAGGCACATACTACTGATAGGTGATGCATATGTAAGTATGAATACAACAAAATCCACAATATTACAATACCATCATCATAACCATCACTGTCATACCTATTATCATCATAATCATTCTCTAACCTTGCTGAGTATATATATATATTTAAATTTCATACATAGGGCTATCCGAACACGAATTGGTAGATGTACACATAGGCACACCAATAGAATAACTCCCATCTTTGCTGGGTATATCATGATAATTATCTTCCTGCCTTGACAAGTAAGTATATATGCCATTATCACATCATCCTCCAGCCTTTTCAGGTAACAATCTTTCATCATAATATCCAAATTAATGTCAACAATAGAGAGCGATCCCCACAAAGAATAAAGTAAGTGCAATACCTACGAGGGATAAAGTAAAGAACAGGCCCCATGAGGGATAAAGTAAATGATCATAAAAAGAGATGCAAGCTATAGTATATGTCCATAATTCATCATTCATCATCAAAATCATTTTAGAAATAAGCATATAAATAATAGGTGCACAAACTTAAGTCGTGGCTAAGAAGAGTGTAAGTTCATAAATCTATTGCTTGGAGTGATCTTTGGGAATAAATCATTATAAAGTGTAGAAAGAGTTAGAATATCTCATGACCGCAGTAAATAGTAGGGTCAATTCATGGATCAGATTCTATCTCGGTTAAATCTTTAAATCATCATTATGAAACCTCTTTTATACATATAGATTATCTATTAAGCTAGGCGGTTATCATTGTAAAAATTTGTTTTTAAGATGCAAAGTGGGTTTTTATCTATTATTTAGGAAGAATAGTCATAATATCATATTTTAGCTAGGATCACATCATTTACCAACATAATGATCATGAATCTATGCATGCCATTACTAGTATTCAAACATTGGAATAATAAACTTCATACCACATCTTTCTATATCCTACACCAGAGAGATGTGTATATAAGCATATATTTTTATATATATATATTCATAAAATACAATCGTATCCTTTACAAGGACAATTACTTCTCGGATATCCAACTCATATCATACCATGGCCTATGGCCCAATAATGTATCTGTAATCATTGTAACATCCATATCACGACCTTAGGACCATATATGTATCAAAAAATCATATCAATACTTGTGTTTGTAAGCTATCTCATATTCATAAGTCATAGCCTAACAATAAGGCATAATATATTTATAGGCCGTAAAGCATATTTGTATTCGTCTTATAACTAGGAGGCATATTATAAGTAAGGCATCTCACATCTAGGAGATATAACATATCACTAGGCCATAAATCATAACTATGAGGCACATCACCTCTATAAGGAATCTAATATCTATAGGTCGTATATCATGACTATGAGGAAGATCATTTCTATAGGCCAATTATCGTAGCCAAGATGGATAATATCTCTAAAGGCCCAATAATACATTTAAGAGAAAATAACATCTCTAAAGGACCAATATCACGTCTAAGAGTAAATAATATTTCTAAAGGCCTATTATCATATCTAAGAGGAAATAGCATCTCTAAATTCCCAACATCCCATCTAAGAGAAAATAACATCTCTAAAGGCCCAACATCATGTCCATAAGTCATAAGTCATAATCCAGGAAGCGTTATCATAATTTACCAAGCCATAAATTAAACTTATTCTAAAGGCTCAATAGTCTCAACTAACCCTAGCATCCACAACTTCATCCACAAGGTCTAACACAAGTTTGGCCTGAGTGGGCTGGACAATCCCACTTCTAGTCCCCAATTCCCATATTTAAGCAATTTATACCCCAAACTAGGCTAAGGTATATAGTTTAACTTCTAGATGTCAAGTAGTCTATAACCAATCCTAAGATAAGAATTTTGTCGAGAAACAAGGGCATTTAGGTCAATCCAACTCAAATTACAATTTCAAAATCACCAGATTAGCCTAGCTAAGGTTAATCATACTAACCATGATTCCAATACTTAATATATATCCAAAACTAGAATCATATCGTATCCACGATTAGTCCAATCTAGGGAGAAGGCAATAGGGTTTTAAGAGTGTAATAAGTGTTTCACCTTATAGGTCTAAGACCCTTATCTAATTCTCAAACTTCAATAATCGAGGCTAAGTCATTCTACACATAATCAAAGTTAACATTCATATTTACATACGATATATAAAATGCATCGTATTACGGAGAAGATTAAATAGCAGCCTACCTCAAATTCGAACCATAAATCCTTATATCATAACCAAATGCTCATCTTTATTTCACAATTTCAAAATATCACCACACTATCAAAATCATAATCTACTCATCAATATGAGAATAACGATACTCATATTGCACCATTGTAATTTGGGTCCAAAAATGCATCCAAAACCCCAAGTAGATCTTACTTATGGAAAATACATTTCCAACGTCAAACCAACACTCATACAGGATCAAGAAATCATAACCCTCAAGAAATAGTTGAAAACCAAGCTAATTTAG
>NW_025859158.1:39202-136525 GCF_002878395.1 Capsicum annuum
AAGAAATCATAACCCTCAAGAAATAGTTGAAAACCAAGCTAATTTAGGGCTAAAATCAAGCCCTCAAGCTATTTACGATGTTGGGTTAAGAACCAAGAAATTCATTAAGAAAGTGATGACATCTTAAATTAATTTGGATGATATTTATGAGAATGGATGTTTAGAAAGCTCCAACTCACCCATAAGACTCAATTTTTAGTTATCACACTCATTTAGGGTTTCTATGTCTCAAGAATGAGTAAAAAATAGGCAAAATACATTCTAAAGGGCCCCTTTTCTACCTATAATGGGTATGGAGATATTGCTATCACAATACAGGGATGGAAATCATACTAGGTAAATCACACTAGGGTGATCGTAATAGACTTTCTGCGATCACAGTATCCCCCAATAAAGTCAAAAATTTATTTTTGACCCTTGTAACTCATTAGGAACCCTATGAACATGATCTAATAGTGAAATTTGAGTGTAAACCACATTTCAAATCCAATAGAATCATCAAAACTTTCATTTGAGATAATTTTGGAAAAAGGTGGACCCTACACCTATAGTTCCATTTTTTAGTAGGTTTGCTCAATAGCCCAATATAAGTGCGGAAGCCTTGGGACCTAAACCAAGGGTCCTCCTATCCTAAAATCAATGTTTTGAATGTGATGGAGAAGTTGAATTTTACATACAAGGATGTTTTGAGCAAATATGGTTCCACACCCATATTTTTAATTTTTTAATTTTTTGACTAATAGCTCAAAATAAGCTCAGGTGCATTAGGACCCAAACCAAAGGTCTACCTGACTAAAATTGGTATTCTGGAGATGTAAGCATAGTCTAAATTTGTATCAGATATCGTTAACTGAAGTTTCACCCATGGCCATTTGGAACCAGTGAAGACTTCTAAATAGGGAATTGACTGTAAGAACCAAACGAACCGCCCAGTAATCAAAGGATCAACCCCAGCAAGTCAGAAATTACTTAGGGCAGCTATGAAGAAGCCCTAACAACATTGATAAATGGAAATATGAAAAATGATCAGAAGGGTCATTACAACTATGAGTTTAGAAAATCATGTATGGACCAGGTCCCTCATCAGGTTAGTATTATAATTCACTCTTAAACATTGGCATTTTAAAATTAATTTTGGATATGTCACATATATTTCCTACTTCTTATAAAAAGTTACCAAGGTTCTTTTATCCCAGAAATCATGTCAAATCTGTTGGGCACGTCACATTATCAACACCTCATGAAATTAAAATCATTTCTTCATCCTCCATTTAAACCCATTTGATTCTTTCTCTTACTATTTAAAAGTTTTTAGTTATACAATATCAGTTCCCAAAGTCTCTCACTCTTCACATTCCTTTAATCACTTAACATTCAAAGAAATTAATCATAATGTCTAACCCATCATCGTCCCTTTCATCTCCGAATGAACCTACACCTTTTACAACCATGTCTAATCAATCACCCCCATTGGTTTTGATCTATACAATCTATTTGCCATTATTTAATTCACTCCCCTTTTTCTAGTAATGGAAGTTTCTCACACCATAATAGGGATAAAATGCTCTATATTCTTTATTTGAAGCAAGGGATGATTCAAACACTCTTTTCTTATTTATTTTTACTCTTATTAAAATTGGATGTAAAACTATCCCAAAATTATCAGTCCACCTAATTCCCTAATCTCCCCATCTAAAAAATAAAGTTATGAGAAACCTATATCCTCAAGCATCTTTGATATCTACACTATAGATGAAAAGATATTTGATGGTGATTTTTAAATAAAAAGGTACTTCATCAAACATCCTTGCTACGTGTAAGGATATCATAATTCAACATCTAACAGGTCTAAATACGGAGCTTCTTTATGAAACAGGTTTCCTTGATTCTCCTGAGTAGGATAATACCCCTGCTTCTCTGTATACTAGGAGGCAAAATGATCCTCCTGAAGGTGTTAAAGAGGATACTATAGTGTTTCCCCCTTTTCTTGATCTTCCTGACATAGGTGCTGAAGAGAAAGATAGTACTAAGAGCGATGATGACAAGACTTTGTTGTAGAAAATAACCAAGTAAAGAGTATTCTATACTGCAAGGCTTCCATCTAAAGTAAGAAAAACACATGGGACCAGTCGAGTTCTTAAAATCTAATGGATTATTCTTTTGTACAAAATAGGAACAATATCAGAAAAGAAAAAGTTTATAGAAGAAGGTTGTTCTTGAGGTTAAGCTGCCTGATGAGGAAGAGGTTCTGTAACTTCCCAAGAACCTAATACAAGATTTCACACAATGCTTGAGGCCACACGTGGCCTCAAGCTAACCCTCTAAGCTTGTCATCACTTTCAGAACTCACTATAACACTAATTATTTTGAGATAAGGAAGAATAATTATGTCATGAGCATAATGTGAGACAAAGAAATAATTTCCTGTACAAACAAAATACTAAAAGTTCTATACATACTGCTCCTCTAGTCTGACAAAGCCGCTACTACAAAAGACTGAGGAGCCATTAGGACAGATCCCCAACTGACTCTCCTGAATTGAAAAGAAATAACCATCTACTATCAAGGCAAAAATCAGGGACATAGGTCCTCAAACCATGAGGACACACCAACTGTAAGAATGTAGATGGAGGTGCTTAAAGATCACTATCGCTGCTGAGACTGAGCACCTGAACCTACATCATGACAAAATGTAGAACATAGAAGAGTATGGGAACCAGTAATTGGGATTGTACTGAGTATATGGGGGTGTATGCAACATTTTTAAACCATATCATAAATGTAAAATAAAGTCATGCATACTGGCAATAATGACTCTCTTCACTTGAATTTCTTGAAACATAATTTCCATAAATCATCGATAATAACCCATGCTTTACAAATCTCATAAATCATTGGAACTCAACTCAAACTCTTTAACTAATGACTTAGAGTGACTCAGTAACTCAATAAACTTAGACTATTATGGACTTGGGAGTTTCTTATAACCGACATAAACCATGTGAGCCATATGGAGTCCAACGTTTTTGCTCCAAAGGAAGGAACCCTACAGTGGTGGGAGCGTTATACTATTGCCAGGGAGTATAACCTCAAACTCATCTTTGTGATCACAAACTTGGCACTTTGGCCCTCAAATCCCAATCCTGTGGTGGCACGTAGTTCTGGGGAAGTAGGATGTGCTGAACCCATACTTCCCACTCGGTGCTAAATACTCCTCCCAGACTTAGCTCAGAATGTGTTAGGAAATTCACCTTAATCAACTCAAAGGTCTATCATAGAGACCAAAATCATAAATATATCTCATTTGTAAATCATAAACAATTTATGGATTCCTAACATGGCTCAACTCAAAACAATCTTTTTCAACATCAAGTGGACTTTCTCATTAAATCATATCAAATGTCAAAAACTTCAAGAAAATATTAGAGAACTTATTCTTGACTCTCAAGCTCAAATATAAATATATATTCAATAATCAAACTACTCATGGAAAAGCATAAATCATGGCACTTGTCTTTCATCACTTAAAAATCATTAATACATAATGACAATATACAACTCATGGCATAAATTCTCAATTTAAGAAACGTGATGGTAAAATAATCATTAATATCAAACTTATTCAACTCAAATCTCATGAATCATCAATAAAGAAATTTGGGTATAAACCCACTTGCAAAGATCATGAAATTCCAATAGTAAAAATCAAATCTTTGGGCACAAGAATGAAAGGATATTCTTGTTCAATCCTCATATACCTTGATTATTATTCGGGATGAATAAACTTGCTATAGACTTCTTTTCCCACTTCTTGAGTTAGAAATCTTAATGTTCTTGACTTGGAAGTTTTAAATCTTGAACTAATTTGTGAAAACCATGGCTTGATGTTGAGATGTTTAGGCAAAAATTGGATTGAATTTTGGAGAAAAACCCAAGAATTTGGAGAAGGTGGAAGAGAAAATGAGGATTTTCTCCCTCACTTGTATATATATAAAGGGTTAGGATGGTTAGAAAAGACCAAAATACCCTTGAGCAAATTCTAGAACTAGAGCCCAATTTTTGGCCCTGGCGTGACATGCCAGGATCGCAGTCCTTCACTGGAATTGGAAAATTGGGAAATTTCTCAGTGGCGTGATGTGGTGAAGTTGCATTTTCCACCTTGGTCGTGACCTAGAAGGGCACCGCAATGCAGTGAAATCGCGTTGGTGCACTGGAATTTAACAATCCTAAAATTTAGCATTAGCGCAACGCACCAATATCGCAGAGACTCACCGAAAAAAGAAAATTCCCATTTTGGCTGGCTCCACAATGCGCTAAAGTGCCAGGTGGCACATTGTCTCACTAAAATGGCTCTAACTCTTCACCTGAGTGTCAGATTTTGGCAAATTTGGTAATGATGGAAAGATTATTCAATGATATACATGGAAAAAAGTATAAATTAGAGAAATACAATATGATATAAACATCAATCACTTTGGAAGTCATCCATATTCACTCAAAAGGCAGATTTAGGCTTAAGAAACGATTGGGGTATTACAAGTTGCTATAGAAGAATTAGAGGAAATAAAGAGTGACAATGAGAGTGATAGTATCTTTGATGATTTTTTTGATGATGAGTCTGATGAGGATATCAAGAGGAGTATGGTTTCTATGAGAGCCAAGTCTAGGGGTGGTGTTAGAGTTTCACCCAAGAAAGGAAAACCAAATGGAGTTGTATTAAATAAGTTTATATCGACTAGAAAAAGAAAAATAAGAGAAAAAAAGTGCTAAGTTTAAAGGGACCATGTGCCTATTCTAAATCTGCCAGGACTTCAAAACTCTTGGAGTATGATGAAAGGAATTGGTCCCAATGAAAAAGTTTCCACATTAATAGGAAAGGGAAAAGGATTTTCAAGAGAATAATGACAAGTAGTGCTTGACCCCTAGGAAGTCTTGAGAGGAAGAGTGTTTGATCTGGAAATATTTGTTATACCTATCATGGAAGATTTGATAGAGATGGTTCAATTCCAGTGTAGGGAGAATCTTTTTTAGCCTTCAATTCCAACTCTACATGAGAAAGAGGTAAGGATATTTTACCACAACCTCATCTTCTCTAATGATGCCATGTATGTGATCAACCAGGTCAATGGTGTAAATATTTCTCTAGACGAGCAAGTGATGACTGAGATTTTTGAAGTGCCTACTAAAGAGACCAGGTACTTAAAAGATGAGAGTGGGTCAGTGAAATTATTAGAATTTTATGGAAAATTAGATGATTTAAACATAAAGAATTTAATAAAGAAGTCATTGAAAGGAAAGCTTTAGCTCTTTTTTGAGTTTGATTAACAAAGCCTGACTTCCTAGAACTAAGAAACGAACAACTATTATAGGTCCCAACCTATTACTTATGGAAGTATTGTCTAAGTATATATGTGTCAACCTTCCATCTATAATTATGAAGAACTTACACATATTCAAGACAACCAAGGATGGGAAACATGGCTTAGCTTATGGGTTTTAGTTAAATTAGGTGTTTGCATACTTTGAAGTTTAATGTAGGCTTAGAAAGGAAGGGTTAATGAATTAGATATTTACTGTGTGTACACTAGAGGATAATGAGTGTATTCCCAAGCATAGTAGTATGAAGTCAAAATCTGTTATGGCTGATTTGATAGATGTGAAAACTAGGTTGCAAGGAGAATTGAAAGATATGACTACTATCTAAGAACAAAAGAATGCTAATATTTCTCTCTTAAAGTTTGCAAGTATGAAGTGTTGTGAAAAGGGACCAAGTCAAAATGAGCATCTTCATACTAAGAACGAGTTGCTACATGATACGGTCAAACTACTAGAAGCTGAAGTTGAGCATTAATACAATAACTATTAAAAAATCATGCTACTGAGAATGAGAGGATCACTATGCACCTTTATAAGTTATCTCATGCCTCATCTGGTCCTCATCCTAGATGCCTGTCCAACCTGGTCCTTATCTTGTCCTTTCTTTATTTAAGCTCAGTTATGTTATTCCTACTGAGATTTTTTGTTATACATTCCGTTGTTTACTGGTATTTCCTATCCTTAGTTTTTATTAAGCTGTTGTTTTGCATGATATATGGTGCTGCCTTAATGATTAATAAATGATTTCTATTTTGGTGCTGTCATTCTTCTTCCATGTTTTGATTTTATTGTCTCATGTCAGTGTAGCTTTAATATCCATATGTTAACATATGTGCTTATTTTTACGTGGTTTACTATTTCATCTATTTTATTATGCCAAAAGGGGGAAGATATAATGTATACTGTGTTGTGTGTACGTTAAGGTATAGTTATTGGTAGGTATCATTGATAAGGGAAGGAATATTAGGGAGTGTATCATTGACAGGGGGAAGTTGTGAAGAGATGTAAAGGGCTAAAGTTAAGAAAAGTTGAGTATGGGTTTGTTATTATCAACAAAGGGGAAATTGTTAAGTCCTTAGTTTTGACATTGACAAACTATCAACTTGGGACCTGGTTTATAAAGAGTTTTGAATGGTAAGCTACAGTTGATTATAAACCAAGTTGATGGAACAAAAGTCTTTTTCACTTGGTCATATTATTGCTGGAAGAAGTACAATTTGCCGAAAGCCGCTGGAAAAGCTGCAACACTTCTTTTTCCAGCCAATCATAGATGCCCTATGTTTTTTTGTCTCTTATATATATAAAATATTACAATAATAAAATCTAATCTTCCATATTATTGCAACATCAAATCTCTCTTGAAGCTATCATATTCAAAGTTTTAATTTCAATAGGGACCCACTCAACTCGTTCTTGTGTTTAAAGCTCTTGTTGTATTTGAGTTTTTGTTTTGTGCTTGTAAACATTTCCTATTACTGTTGGTCATTATTAGTAGGTGCTTTATTACTCAGTTCTTATTGTCAAAGTGTCATCAAGAGTTAGTTCACAAAGAAACTATAGTTTGCTTGATTATTTTTTTGTTAGAGTTAGCTGAGTCAATCGATGCAATAGAGTTATTATATTGATTTTCATTGTAATATAGTTATTACAAGTTGAGGTAGGGTTAAGAGTTTAGTCCTTAAACCAGGAGTCTATATTCAAGGTTGCTTGAACTTAGTAAAGTGGCTGAAAATACAATAAGGTAGGTCATGGTTTTTCTCCCTTGAGCAACGAGTTTCCATATAAAATATTGTTTGTGTGCATTAGTTCTTTTACATTTACTTTACTTTTATTCTTGTTCATAACCGCATATGATAGTTGGGAACAAGTCCCTAGGCTGGTGGTCTATTCGTGTAGTTCTTTAGTATTTTGTTTTGATAATGTTAATAAATTTTGAAATCCATTTTGCCATGTACTTTTATGGAGCAAGGGATCAAAAGAAATTGCTTTTTTCTTTGTTTTTTTAAACTTGTAATACCGTAAGATTTAACTTTATACCCATCAAGAGATAGGAAATTTAATTAGTTTTCCAATATCACCAGTGTCTCTTTAATCTGGTTTCATAGTAAAAAGTTATGGCAAATTAACTGAGGATCGGTCAAACTACCAATGGAAATGACTATGATAATGAATCATTGTCAGGACATAATGATTCATAGTGAATATTCATCGTCACAACATTGAGGGACCAATTTCAGTTTAGGGACGACGACTCTTAGCAATAACACATGGTCAGACTGCACGAGTAGTCAGGAGGACTCATTGTCATAACAATGAGAAGAGAAGATTTTGGTCCTCTGGTCAAGACTCCAGGCCATGACTCATGGTCAGACCCTACAAGTTATAGCTTGTGTCAATTCGACTATTTCCAAAAAAGTTCTAATCATTTTTAGAAGGGTTGTTTATTTTTTTCACATTCTTTAAACACCAAAGATATGTCGTTTTAAGTATCCCAAGGATGATTATTGGGGGTTAATATTCACCTATGTCCTCATAAACTCAAAAATCCAAGTGACTCTTAGAAAAATGGGTGATTTTTTCCTCCAAAGGCAAAGTAGAATTCTTCAACTTTCAAGCTCAAATTCCAAAGAATTCTCCAAGGATTTCACGTCCAGGTATGTGGGATTTCATCAATGGGTTCCTTTCACCTATTGAGTCCTAAAGATTTCTAAATTCTCAAGTTAAATTCTCCCTTCAAGTTTAGGGTTCCATAGAAAGTATGGAATTTTCTTAATTTTTCAATCTATTTCTGTAGCTAAACCATGACTACATGTTTTCCCATAAGGTTAGCATCTTTACATACTCAAAATCATGAATTCTCTTTATATTGATAAATTGTTGATTTTGGGGTTTGAATTATGAAATTCTTATCATGGTGAGCTTTTAATATTGTCATACTTTGTTGCATTCTTCAAAGTTTTTGCATTCTTCAAAGCTAGTGAGTTATGAACATCCGATACGTTTACATGTTCTTGAGTACTTTAGAGTATGCACATATTGTTATTTTAAAAATACTATTAGTTTGAGCATATTAGTTATCAATGTCTTTCAGTTAGGAGTAGTACTTAGCATTGAGCAAATTCAGGGTTGAAGGCTCACCTGTCAATTAAGGATGAGACATCTAGTGGAAGTCCCTAAGTTTCTAAACTATGGTACCAACATAGGTTATTAAGGGTCACCCGTCAAATCAGGCCTGACACCCTAGTCCCTTTGGACACTAGTTTAGTGGATTTATGCCAACCAGTGTTCCTACCTTTGACAAGGTATTAAAAAACTTTCAAACTGGGGTTACAGGTTGGACATCGGTCAGCTTAGATTAGGGTATGTTGGTTAATGTTAGCTCCTACTGTCCATAGTTTATGTTTCAATCTTAGATTTTTCTTGACATTGTATTCAGTTATTAAGCTTATAATCCAACACATGTTTATACTAGGTCTTGCATTAGTTCACCATGTTTTATGCATTATGCTCAGCTTATGCTAGGTTTTTTCCATTTTACATACTCAGTACATTTAAAGTACTGATCACATACTTTTTCTGTGCAATATTATCTTATAATATGGGTTTTAACACTCAACACCCAGATCGAGTTTAGTACTCTTCCGTACCAATAATTATAGTAGTTGGTGAGTCCTTATCATTTTAGGACCAATTATCAGTATTATTTTTTATTATTCTTTTAGTTTCAGATTGTTGGAGTTAGTTCGGGGCTTGTCCCCAAAACTCATAGGAGTTAGAGGGTTTTAGACAGATATTTAGTTTTTCAGCATATTGAGTACTCTCAGGTAGTCTTATTTTTGATATTTAGTATTTGACTTTATTATTAGTTAATTTTAGTTTACTTTCTGCCCAGTGTATTACTTCTCAGTATTTTTAGTGGTATCGAGCATGGTTTAGCTTGAGGTCACTCATGAATTTAAGCATCGTGTTACAAGTATGGGACAGACTCTGGTCATGACAAAACTTGGTATCCAAGCTTCAGGTTTAAAGTGTCCTAGGGTGTCTAAAAGCGGCGTTGAGTAGAGTTTTGTTCATGCGCCAACCTTATGAGTAAAAGGCAATGAAATATTTTAGGAAAATGTCATTTATTTTATTATTCTTATCATGTGATAGAGTGTACTCTATTAAAATTCTTTTTCTAACTCTTCCCCTATCCGTTTACTAAAAATGCCTCCCAAGAAAACTAACGAAAAGAGAAATGAGAATCAATAAGAACCACCGCTAGTTATGGAAGACCCTCTAAATGAGTAGGTCTCCTATGCTGAGTTTAGGGATACCTTCATAGTATTAACCTAGTCAATGATATCTTAGAATAAACAGCACGCTGTTACACCAGCCAACCCAGTTGTGAATACGACAACAACTAGAGTTTGGGACTTTATTTGTAAGAATCCTTCAACCTTCTTTGGGTATACATTTAAAAATAACCATCAGGAGTTCTTGAAAAATATTCAGAAGGTTACTAAGATCATGTCTGTCACTTTGATTGAGAGTGTTGATTTGGCTTCTTATCAATTGCATGAAGTGGTACACATATGGTTAAAGTAGAGGAAGGAGAATAAAGGTGCAAATAAAGGATCGATGGAATGGTTGAGTTTGTTTCTGCATTTCTGGATAGGTAGCGAAGGTGTAGGAGTTCATAAACCTAAAGTAGGGCAATATGATGTGAAGAAGTATTCACTTAAGTTTACTTAGTAGGCAAGGTATGCTCCAACTATGGTTGCTGACTCTAGCGCCCAAATTAGCAAGTTTGTGTCAGGAATTTCTGAGGATGTGGTCAAGGAGTATATGATGGCTATGTTTGTTAAGAAGATGGACATCTCCAGATTGATGGTCTATGTTCAACAAATTGAGGAGAAGAAGATCAATGAGAAGGAAATAAAGAGTAAGATGTCCAGAATTGCTAGTTTTAATTTCTCTTAGTAGAGGTCAGATGGTGGAAATCATTCTCAGTTCCGCCAGAAATCTTTAGCTCCAGCCCCATCTTATGCTAGTGACCTAGAGCCAAAGTTTAGACAGGACACTCACGATAGACTGCCAAGCTCTAAGTCTTATGGTTGTATAAATAGTGTTTGCACCAACCCAATTTGCAAGAAATATGTTAGAACCATAAAGGTGAGTGCATGGCAGGTCATGATTCTTGTTTTGGGTATTACAAATAAGGCACAAAGTAATAGAATGCCTAGTGGTTGTGTAGAGAGGTAAGGATGTTCGTCAATAGATTCAATCTAAGTCTACACCTATTCCAGCAGGTCGCTTGACTCAATGGGGTGCTACAACTAGTATAGCTGGTGGGTAATATCATAATAGGTTCTATGCCCTTCAGACTCGACAAGATTAAGAGGGTTTTCCCAATGTGGTCGCTGGTATGTTACAGGTTTTTCATATTTATGATTATGCATTATTACATCCCAGTGCCACACTTTTCTTTGTGACTCCCAATATAGCAGTAGATTTTGGTGTAAGCCTCATAGTATTCGTACAACCCTTATCAGTTCCTACTATAGTTGTTATTTCAATCATAGCCAGCTGGGTATATAGAAATTATCCAATCACAGTATCCTAGAATATTATCTCAACCAACCTTGTAGAGATAAACATGATCTATTTTGATGTTATTCTTGCTGTGGATTATCTCTACTCTTCTTATGCCTCAATTGAAATACCCTAGTTTCTGGATCTTAGAAAATTTACAGGAATTCTAATCTTTATACCCAATATGACTCATGGGTATGAGCAGTATGCTGGGGTTTAGATGGTATGGTCTAGTCATATACCAGCCAGTGTTGATTGGTGGGATGGATTTTGATTACTGGAATAGATACAACTTAGGGGTACGAGTCATATTGGTGGTTATAGATTATTTGGTTCCTTAACTTAATCTTAGACTTGGTTACTTAGGTTGAATCTGAGTACGACTGGCTCACTATGAGCCGTAAGCTAGGATACAAATCGTACCAGGGATTCATATGGTAGACAATGTTCAATCCTTGGAGTATTTTATTCTACTAGGGATACGGGTCATGGATACGGATCATATGCTATTGGTACAACTTGGTTGGATGAATCATAGATTGGATAGAGTTTGTTATATGGGTGGAGGTTCAGGATACGAGTGGTGGATGCTAATCGTATTAGTGGGTATAACTCGTGTGGGTTAGTCATATCCCTGGGATAGGATTTTGGTGAAACTTAATTGGGGATATTCTGGACATGTCCCAATTTATCCTAATAGGGTCCCACGACTTCTAACCTACTTATAAGGTTATTTACCCTATTATTCTATTTATTAAAATATGGCATCATTATTTGTATGGTGTTCACGTGGATATTATTTTTTATCATAAGAGTTTAAAGTATGTGTTCACTCAAAAAAAGCTTAATCTAAGGCAGAGGAGATGGCTTGAGCTTCTTAAGGATTATGATATGAGTCTTCACTATCACCCAGGTAAAGCTAATATTGTTGTTGATGCTCTTAAAAGGTTATCTATGGGGAGTTTGTCTCATGTGGAAGAAGGGAAATGGGAATTGGTGTAGGATATTCACCTCTTCGCAAATCTAGGAGTTTGCCTCTTGTACTCCAAGGATGGTGGTGTGGTTGTGCAAGAAGTGGTTCAATTATCTCTTAGCGCGGAGATTAAAAAGAATAAAGTGATGGATCTTATCTTGATGAAAATCAAGAGTGACATTTATGGGACGAAGGTAATGGTATTTGAGAGCAGTAGTGATGGTACTTTTGGGTACCATAGGAGGTTATATGTTCTTGATGTCGATGAGTTACGACAAAGAGTTTTGGCTGAGGTGCATGAGTTGCGCTATGTTGTTCGTACCGAATCAAATAAGATATATCATGATCTCAAGGAGATGTATTGGGCAAATAGTATAAAGAGGGATATGGTTTGTTTTATGACCAAGTGCATGGTATGTCAATAGGTTAAGGCTGTGCACATAAGGCTAGGAGGGTTGTATCAAGAAATTAATTTGCTTGAGTGGAAGTGGGAAGTAATCAATATTTACTATGTTACTAGTCTTTCTCGGTCTCAAAGTTAATTTGATTTGACTTAGGTCATCGTGGATAGTACGACTAAGTCTGCACACTTTTTGCCAGTGTAGATTACCTTTTCGACAGATGATTATGCGAAGCTGTATCTTCAGGAGATTGTGAAGCTGCATGGGGTGCTTGTTTCAATTATTTCTTATTGTGGCACTTAGTTTACGTCTCACTTCTAGCGGTCTTTTCGTAGAGAGTTTATGACCAAGGTGAGTTTGAGTGCTGCTTTCCATCTGCAGACGAATGGACAAGTAGAAAAAACTATTCAGACATTGGAGGATATGGTTTGGGCCTATGTGATTAATTATGGTGGAACTTGGGTTGAGCATCTACCTTTGGTGGAGTTTGCTTATAATAATAGCTATCATTCTAGTATTTGTATGGCCCTTTTTAAGGAGTTGTATCGTAGGAGGTGCAGTTTTTCTATTAGTTGGTTTGAGCTTTGAGAGGCGGATATATTTGGTCCCGATATGGTCTGCCAGGCTATGGAGAAGTGAACATGATTTGGGAGAGGCTTAAGGCTGCTCAAAGTCGTAAAAAGTCCTATATAGATGTTAGGCATAGAGCCTTGGAGTTTTAGGTTGGGGATGAGGTTTTCCTTATGGTATCTCCCATGAAGGGAGTTGTGCGATTTAGCAAGAAGGGGAAGTTTATTCCCCAGTATGTGGGTCCTTATGAGATTTTTTAGAAAGTTAGTAATGTTGCTTATGAGCTAGAGTTGCCTTCTAGTTTGTGGTTGGTTCATCTGGTATTTCATGTTTCCATGTTGAGGAAGTGCATTGGTGATCCTTCTTCGGTTGTTCCTTTGGAAGGATTGGGTCTTACTGATTATTTTTCTTTTAAAGAAGTTTCGGTAGAGATCTTGGATAGGCAGGTTCATTGGTTACTGACCAAGGATGTGTCTTCGGTTAAGGTTCTTTGTCAGAACCATAAGGTGAAAGAAAATATATGGGAGGTAAAAGAGGACATGAAGTCCAAATATCCACAATTGTTTTCTGCTCCTGGGATTTGTGCGGAAGGTATGTACCTTCCACATATCTTTACTTTCAGAGTTTGGTAAGGGGAAGATTAATATAATTGCCTCCTTATTTTTGAACTTTGTTAAGGATTAGGAATATATTTGATAATGCAAATGACTCTAGCGTGTGGTTACCCCTACTTTGTCCATCATCCGGGGATGAATGTTCCTAGTGGGAGAGACTGAAACACCCTAGTTTCTAGACCTTAGAAAATTTCCTAGAATTTTGATCTCTGGACCTAATACGACCCATGTGTACAAGTCGTACATTAGGGTATGAATGGTATGGTCTGGTCGTATACTGACAGTGTTGGTTGTTGGTATGGATTTTTGTTACTGGAATGGATATGGCTTAGGGGTACGAGCCATATTGGTGGTTACAGATTGTTTGGTTCTTTACCTTTATTTTAGATTTAGTTACTTAGGTTGGATCTGAGTATGAGTGGCTCACCATGAGCCATAAGCCAGGATACGAATCGTACTAGGGACTCGTATGATAGACAATGTTCAATCCTTCTTGTATTTTATTCTGCCAGGGATAAGGGTCATGGATATGGACCATATGCTGTTGGTAAGACTTGGTTGGATGAGTCTTTTACTAGAAAATATTTTGTCCAAGGATGGAGGTTCAGGATACAAGTGGAGGATACTGATCGTATCGGAAGGTACGACTCGTGTGGGTCAGTCGTATCCCTGTGATGGAATTTTGGTTCAACTTAAGTAGGGGTATTATGGATATTTACCCACTTAAACAAATAGAGTCCCATGAACTCTAACCTACTTGGAAGGTTATTTAACCTATTTTTCTGTTCATTAATACTTAGAAACTCTTCTAAACACTTCTTAATTCTCTCAAGAGCTTTTGGGTAAGGAGAGCTAGGGTTTCAACTAAAGGATCAATTTGGGGTTTGTCTTGGTGATTTCTTTCCATCATCATCTTGGATTAAGGCATCTTCTCTTCCCTTATTGTTAATTTTACTTAAAGGCATGGTTTATATGAATGTTTTCATGGTTTTACTATTACATTATTCTATCTTTAAAATATGACTTGGGGGTTTTGATGTTAAATGGTTAGTTATGGTTTCCCATGGTTTTAATTATTATTTTATATGTATTAATTGTGGATTTTGATAATTGGATTGCATCGGAAGGGTTTAATGGTAATTTGAATTGGTTTTGGTCATATATATGCTCCTAATATGTTTGATAAAATACTTATAAAGATATGTTCATTACATTGACTTCTTTTAATAGAACTCTTGCATGTTTTCAAACTTAGTAAAACAATTATGCTTGGTCTAAATGGTTTGAAGGGTTAAAGGCTAATGGGTTATGCATGTGGGGAATACGAAAGTCTCCCAAGTGGTTTAATATGGTAAATAAAAGGGCACTTGAAAGTCCCTTTGCACCTATAAATGGTTGGCTATGGATGATAATTGCAAGTAAGGGTTGGTATGAAAATACCAATATCAATGACTTTGGTTAATGGATAATGATTTGGTAATTTGAAAATTGGTTTTAATTGGGCAATTATGGCGGGAGGTGTAGCTAAGCCGTGGAAGGTGGAGGTCTCGGGGGGACCAAACTGGGAACTTATAATTGCAGATATGAGGTTGGTCTTGGTGAACGTGTGCATAATGTCACACTTTATTTTGGGGATGTACTAGTCATCCCATTAGATACATCCTTGGTCGTGTGTCTACACGCACCGGGGCCCTTTCTATAGGGGGAGATAAACCCATATAGTTCGTGGGTGGTTTAGGACGGCAAACCTACACAACCTAGGTAAAAGTTTTAAAGGCATGCTAAAACCTGTCCCTTTTTCCCGACAAGGTTATATATACATATATATATATATATATGTATGGTTGTGTGTATATGGATGGTTTTACTTGGTTTTATGAATGATATTAGTTTATCCTTACCCTAATATCATGCTAGCGGTCACTCCCTAACCCCATCTACTGGCGGCTGTATACCCACACTATGCTAAAACCAGCCATTCTACTCCTCTTACATATTTATTAACTCAAGATTATTATTTAGATTGATGTGGTAAGGTTTCATACTTTTGTAAGGCTCCATTTCATGTTATGGATATTCCTAGACATATTGATTTTATTTTGGATATTTGTTTTGGCTATGGTTGGGGGCATATCCTAACCAGATTTTATTATTCTTTTGGATAGAGGCTTTATAGTACTCCTATGGGTTGGAATGGGTGGGATTGGTAGAGGTTTCATCCTTGGCATTGGAATAAGTTTGGAGGCTGGAATTATCAGACATAATTTCTCACTATTCCATCATATTACATTTTGGGTTAAATTATATTATGTTTTGGAACATCCTTGTTTATGGCTTGGTTTATGGACCTTGTTTTGGTATGGTTAAATTAGTGGTAAAGTATGGTTAGACTCGATTGGGTCAGTATTTATGTGAGCTATTGCTCTAATTTGTTACATGATCAAAATTCAGCCAACTCAGGTCAGGCGACTGAAGGTTGGGTTAGGTAGCGGGGGTGGTCTCTGATGTCGGTTAGACTTGGGATGCCCATTACCACAAGGCCCTAGGGCAGGTCGTGTCATTAATTGATCATAGAAATAAAGTAGTCTAGTTTCAATTTCCAAATGAGCCAGTCTTAGAGAGGAAGGGTAGTACGTCAGTGTCTATAGATCAATTTCTCTTTTTCCTTAAGGCATGAAAAATGATTTCCAAAAGGTGCATCTATCATCTTGTTCAAGTCAAGGACTTGAGGTTAGAAACCCTAAGTTTTAAGTCAGTTATAGTAGAAAAACAATTTCTAGAAGTGTTTCTTGAAGATATACTCGGAGTTCCTCTTGAGCGGGAAATTGACTTTGAAATAGTTCTTCTTCCAGATAGCCATTGTATTTTAATTCCACCTTATAGAATGGCTCCAATCGAGCATAAGGAATTTAAGGAACAATTGAAAGATATCCTAGACAAGGTTTTATTAGGCCTAGTGCCTCTAATGGGGTACTTTATTTTTTCTTATGCCCAAGAAAGACAGTTCTCTGAGAATGTGCATGACTATCATCAGTTAAATAAAGTCACAATCAAAAATAATTATCCCACAATCAGTATTGATGAGTTGTTCGACCAACTTCAGGGTGCCAATTATTTCTCTAAGCTAGACCTCTGATCCGACTATCATTAGCTCAGAGTCAGAAAATGTAACATTTTGAAGACAACCTTTAGAACCGGATATGGTCTCTTTGAATTTGTTGATATGTCTTTTGATCTAACAAATGTTCCAACAAATTTTATTGACTTGTGAACAGGGTGTTCAAGCAATACTTAGATATGTTATGTTCATTATAGTCTTCATAGATGACATCCTCATTTATTCTCGAAGTGAGGATTAATACGCAGACCATTTGAGGATTGTCTTGTAGACTTTCAAAGATCATAATTTATTCGCTAAGTTCAGCAAGTTTTAATTGTGGTTGAAATCAGTAGCATTCCATGGTCATATTATTTTTGGTGAAGGCATTCGAGTTGATCCAGAAACAAATCTTTGTTTTCATAATCCAAAATTGCTCCTTTCCCGTTCTTATTCACCTCTAACTCCTGACTTGTTTGACTTCTATTTCTCTCACTTATAACTTCTATATCTTCATCGTTGATGTGAGAGTTGGTACTCCAGTGCCAGCACCAGCTCAGGAATGTCGGCGATAGGTAAGTATGTACCTTCCTTCTCTTCCCCCATTGGTTTTCTCTCTCTTTCCCTATTTCTCTCCTTTTTCTTTCTGTAATTTCCACTGCTATCATTGGTGGGATGGGATAAGGTTTCCATTAGCTCGACCAAATTAGATTCTGGCGTGTCTAGTTTACCTGACTGACTCTGGGTGTCCAAATTATCAGACTATTCTCGACCGAATCTGATTCCAGAGCACTTCGACAAAGGTCTGGTGAGAATTTTCTGGCGAGCAATTTCTACATCAGTTCGCTAACTCGGTGATTCCTAACGTTTCCTATCTAGTTTTTCCTGATTATTCTATCTCTTGACTTATTTATAATCTTTGGGTTTTACTTTCTTCCGGTATTGGTGCTTTATGTGTGCCTTATATTTCCTGATGTTGCTTTGTTACTATCTTTATTTATCCTTTCTTGGAGTAGTGGCTGTGGGTGTTGATGGTAGGATAGGGTTATATCCGAGGAGGTTAGGGTGGGGGTCTACTTTAGGGATGGGGGAAGAGAGAAGGGCGGGTGTAGGAGTGGGGGCAAGGTCTGTCATTAGAATAGGTTTGGGTATGAAGTTATGGGCGGTAGAGAAAGACATGATGCTAGAGTTGATAGGCTGAAGGTTGGTTCTTGGAATATAGGGACTCTTCAGTGTAAGTCCATAGAGCTTGTGAAGATTCTTAGAAAGAGCAGGATCAATATTGCGTATGTCTAGGAGACCAAGTGAGTAGGGTCTAAGGCTAGGGATGTGGATGATTACAAGATTTGTTACTCTAGAAGAGAGAGGCATAGGAATGGAGTAGGCATTTTAGTAGATAAAGAGCTTAGAGGGTAGCTAGTGGAGGCTAAGAGGAGCAGCGATAGGTTGATAACTATTAAGTTGGTCATTAGGGGGTTTACCCTGAACATGAATGGTGTTTATAGACCGTAGGTGGCTTGGATGGAGAGGAGAAAATATGATTTTAGGAGGCTTTGGATGAGGTGGTGAGAGGCGTGCCTAGCTTTGAGAAAATTACTGTAGTAGGTGATTTCAATGGGAACATCGGGGCATTACCGAGAGTCTTTGGCGATGTGCATTGTGGTTTTGGTGTTGGGGAGAGAAATAAAGAAGGAGCTACTCTATTGTATTTTGCGAGGCCCTTTGGGTTGGTGGTGGTGAATTCGAGCTTTTTGAAGAAGGATGATCATCTGATCACCTTCCAAAGCGCGATAGCCAAGACTCAAATTGACTTTTTACTGCATAGAAAAAGGGATAGGGTGTTGTGTAAGGACTGTAAGGTCATTTTGAGTAAGAATATTTCGACCTAGCATAGGCTTTTGGTGATGGACTTAGGTATAAAGAAGAATAAAAATAGAAGGGGTAAGGAGGGTCGACCTAGAATTAAGTGGGGTGGCTTGATTTCGGTGAATGTACTGGAGATAGCGGAGAAGGTGATGGGAATAAGGGTGTAGAAGTGTAGGGGGATGTGGATGGTATGTGGGATAGGGTGGCTAGGTGCATCAAGGAGATTACCAATAAGGTGTTTGGTGTTTCATGGGGCTGGGATGGTTATCGTTAGGGGGATTGGTGGTGGAATAAAGAAGTTAAGAAGAAAGTGGAGACTAAGAAGGGGAAGTTTGCTAAGTTGGTTGAGATTAAGCATGAAGAGGATCAATAGGTAAATAGGGATGAGTACAAGTTAGTTAGGAATGAGGCTAAGTTAGCAGTTATGACGGCTAAGATGGCTGTGTTTGAGAGCTTATATATGGGGTTAAAAGAGAGAGGAGGGGAAAAAGGTTGTTTAGGCTTGCTAAGGCTAGGGAGAGGAAGGGTCATGAACTCAACCAACAAAAGTGCATTAAATAGGAGGATGGTAGAGTGTTGGTGGAGGACGGTGACATTAAGAAAAAATGGCAATCTTATTTTCATAGGATCTTGAATGATGAAGGGGATAGAGTTATTGTGTTAGGGGAATTAGAGCACTCAAAAGAGTGTCGTAATTTTAGCTATTATAGAAGTTTTAGGGTGGAAGAGGTCAGAGAGGCTGTTCGTAGGATGCAAAAGGGTAGGGCGACGGGGCTTGATGAGATTCTAGTGGATTTTTGGAAGTTTACTAGTGAGGCTGGTTTAAGGTGGTTGATTGAATTATTTAACGACATTTTCAAGTCGGCAAGAATACCCGAGGCTTTTAGATAGAGTACTATGATTCCTTTATATAAGGACAAGGGTGACATTTAGAGTTGCAATAACTATAGGGGTATTAAGTTATTAAGTCACACTATGAATATTTGGGAGAGAGTGGTCGAGTTAAGGTTGAGGAGGATAGTGTCTATTTCAGAGAACCAGTTTGGATTTATGCCCGAGCACTCAATGATGGAGAAAATTCACCTGGTGTAGAGGCTGGTGGAATAGTATAGGGAAAGGAAGAAGGATCTGTACATAGTGTTTAATGACTTGGAGAAGGCATACGACAAAATCCCTAGGGAGGTTCTTTAGATATACTTAAAGGCAAGTGGGGTCTAGATGGAATAGGTTAGAGAAATCAAGGACATGTATGATGGCGCTAAGACCTAGTTGAGGACGGCGGGATGAGATTTAGAGCATTTTCCTGACTTAACAGGGTTGCATTAGGGATCTACTCTTAGCTCATTTTTGTTTGCTTTGGTGATGGATGTGTTGATGCAGCATTTTCAAGGAGAGGTGCCTTGGTGTATGCTTCTTACAGATGATATAGTTTTCATTGAAGAGATGCAGGGGGGGAGGGGTGTTGAATGATAAATTAGAGGTGTGGAGACAGACCCTTGAGTCTAAAAGGTTCAGGTTGAGTAGGAGCAAGATAGAATATTAGGAATGCAAGTTTAACGACTTGAGGCAGAAGAACGAGGTGGTAGTAAGGTTGGATTCCTAGGTTGTGTCTAAGAGGGATAGTTAGTTTCAAGCATCTCAGGCTCATACTTTAGGGGAATGGTGAGATTGATGAGGATGTCTCCCACCGTATTAGGGTGAGATGGATGAAGTGGAAGCTCGTCTGGGGTGTCATATGATTAGAAGGTGCCACCCAAGCTTAAAGGAAAATTCTACAGGGTAGCAGTCTATCCGTCCATATTGAATGGAGCGGAGTGTTGGACAGTAAAGAAATCCTACATTCAAAAATTGAAGGTGGCGGAAATATAAATGTTGCGTTGGATGTGTGGGTTTACTAGGGATGATAGAGTTTGAAATGAGATTATTCGTGAGAAGGTTGGAGTGGCCACGGTGGAGGACAAGATGCGAAAAGTCCAATTGAGAGGCTAGCTTTGGATGGTTTCAGGTGGGGTAAGGGTAGGCCAAAGAAATACCGGAGAGAGGTGTTTAGGCAGGATTTGAAGCAGTTATAGCTTAGTAAGGACATGACCCTAGATAGGAAGGTCTGGAGGATGCAAATAAAATAGAAGGCTAGTGCCAATTTGGGTCATTAGTGCAGGGTATTACTTGGTGGGTGTATTATTTTTGTTATGCCATCTTGTTTCATGCTTTATTATGAATTTGTTTACTATTTTTGTTTACTATTCCTTGTTGGTGTCGTATTTATGTTATGTCATCTTAATCTATGCTTTATTACGAATTTGTTTATTATTCCTTGTCTTGAACTGGGAGTCTATCGGTAATAGCCTTTCTACTTCTCCGGAGGTAGTGGTATGGACTGCGTACATCTTACCCTCCCCAAACCCTACTATATGGGAATACACTAGGTTTGTTGTTGTTGTTGTTGCATTTGAGTTGATCCTTAAAAGACCAAAGAAGTAAGGAATTGTCCTATACCCATCTCTCCCTTAGAAATTAGAAGTTTCTTAGGTTTAAGCAGTTAATATAGATATTTTGTTAAAGGAATTTCCTCTAATTATTCTTGCATGTCCCAACAGACTCAGAAAAAAGTCGAATTCCAATGGTCTGATTCTTGCGAGAAGAGCTTTCAGGAGTTGAAAATGACTAACCTCCACTCCAATTTTGAATCTACTAGAGGGTTCATATAGTTTTGTGGTTTATTATGATACTTCCAGAGTTGGTCTTGGTTGTGTGTTGATATAGTGGGGAAAGGTTATATCATATGCCTTTAGATATTCAAGCCTCATGAGAAGAACTACTCGACTCATAGTTTTGAGTTGGCAATAGTTGTATCTTCCTTAAAGATTTGCCGGCATTATATGTATATGGTTCATATTGATGTGTTCACTGATCACTAGAGCCTTCAGTATGTAACCAGCCTAAAATATCTAAATCTTCATTCGAGAAGGACTATGATATAAGTCTTTTGTACCACCCGATTAAGGCCAATATTTTGGCCAACACACTTAGCATGTTGTCTATGGGGAGTGTTTCTCACGTTGATGATGGAAAGAATGAGTTAGTTCATGAGGTTTACCTACTTGAGAGGTTAGGAGTTTGTTTGGTTGATTTAACCGAAGGTAATGTTTTGGTTCAGAATTGTTCAAAGTTTTCATTAGTAGCTGAGGTTAAGGAAAACCAAAATAATGATCCTATTTTGCTTAGGCTGAAAGAGAGTAGTTCAGAGTCATAAAGTTGAGGTTTTCTCCCAAAGGGGAGATGGTGTTCTTCGTTGTCAAGGAAACTATGTGTTCCGAATGTGGATGAATTATGACAGCAGATGTTAGCAGAAGCTCACTGTTCTCGATATTCTATTCACCCAAGAGCCACTGATATATTTCATGATTTATGGGAAGTCTTTTGGTGGAATGGCATGAAAAAGGTAATTGTTGAATTTGTGGTTGTGTCCAAATTGCCATCAAGTTAGGGTTGAGCACCAGAGACCTAGTAGTATGCTTCATGAAATCATTATTCTAACTTGGAAGTGGGAACTAGTGAATATGGACTTCAGTACAGGGCTGCCTCATACTCGTCAACAACATGATTTTATTTGGGTTATAATGGACTGAATGACTAAGTTAGCCAACTTCTTTCCAGTTAATACTTCAGATTTAATCGAAGATTATGCTAAACTCTACCTTAGGTAGTTTGTGAAATTGCATGGACTCTCTTGTACCATTATCTCAGATAGAGGTACCTAGTTTACCTCCCAATTCTGAAATACTATTCAAAAGGTCTTGGTACCTAAGTTCATCTTAGTATGGCTTTTCACCCGCAGATAGATGATAAGGTGGAGACGACCATTCAAACTTTAAAGGATATTTTGAGAGTGTGCGTGATTTACTTTAAGGGTTGTTGGGATGATCACTTACATTTGATTGAGTTTGCTTATAATAACAGTTACTATTCCAGTATTCAGATGGTCCTGTTTGAAGCACTTTATGGTAGGAGGTGTAGATCTCCTATTGGTTGGTTTGAGGTTGGTGAAGCTACTTTGATATGGCCAAATATAGTACAAGAGGTGATGGAAAAATTTCTACTGATTAGAGAATAGCTGAAGACTGCATAAAGTCATCAAAACTCCTGTACAAGTGTCAGGAGAATGGAGCTCGAGTTTGATATTGGTGATTTTGTTTAGTTGAAGGTTTCACCAATGAAACGGGTGAAGATATTTGGTAAAAGGAAAGCTTAGTCCCTGCTATGTTGATCTTCCATGTTTCCTTGTTAAAGAAATGCATTGGTGACCTAGCATCAGTCATTCCTTTAGAGAGTACACGTGTGAAAGATAGAATCTAGCATTAATAAAGGTTCTGTTGAGAAATCAATTAGTTGAGGGAGCTACTTGGGAAGCAGAAGCAGATATGATGACCAAGTACCCCCACCTTTTCTCTTCGAACTCAGTCCCAACATGAGATAATCATTCCCTTGATTAATTAATTCTTTCTATTCTATCGCAGGCCAACCAACTATTTTTCATGTAATAGCATTCGTTCATGAGTTTGGTTCAGTCCATATAACAGTTATAGATTCAGTTATCAACTCATTATTCAACTCATATGAGATTAGTGTAAAATTACAGCTTTTCCCCTGGTGCTTCAGCTTAGTCAGTTTCATTTAGGGACGACTGATCCCAAGGGGAAGATATTGTAATACCCCAAGATTTTGAAATCTAGAACCTCAAAGAGATATGAAATTTAATTATCTTTCTGACACCCACAGTTTAGCCTTAATCCGATATCATAGTAAAAAGTTATGACAAATTGACTATGGAACTGTCAAACAGCTAATAGCAACGACTCTGACAACGACTCGTTGTCAGGACAAAACGAGTCATAGTGAAGACATGTTGTCACAGTAGTGAGGGACCAAAGATTTATGTCTCGGGATAATGACTCGTGGTTAGACTTCCCGAGTCATCAGAAGAAATCATTGTCATAATAGTGATGAGACAATTTTTTGGTCATCTGGTCATGACTCCAGGCCACGACTCGTGGTCATACCCTACGAGTCGTAGCCTGAGCCATCGCAACTAGTTCCATAAAATTTCTAAATATTTTCAGATGGTTTGTTTGGTCTTTTCACAATCTTAAACACCAAAGCTATGCCAATTTGAGAATCCCATTAGGGTTAATATTCCCCCAAGTGCTCAAGAACTCAAAAATCTAAGCGACACTTTTGATTTTCTCTTCTCCAAAGGCAAAGTAGGGGTTTTCAACATTCAAGCTCAAATTCCAAACAATTCTCCAAGGATTTCATCTCCAGGTATATGGGATTTCATCAATGGGTTCCTTCCACCCATTGGGTCCTATAGATTTCTAAATTCTCAAGTCAAATTCACTTTCAAGTTTAGGGTACCACGACAAGTATGAGTGTTTCTTAATTTTTTAGTTGATTTGTCATGACCCAATTTATGAGTCGTGATGGCACCTACTCTATTTTGCCAGTAGGTAAGCCTAAACTATAATCCAGAGTTAAACACAATGGGTTAACTTAGTGGAAAATACCCAATCTTAGGCAAAAATAAACAACACACTTATAAATAAGCAAAAAGTTTTAAATAGATAAAAACAGTCAATACAAGATAGTATCCTACGACCAGGTAGAGCCAGTAAAAGAGAATCCAATAATAATACAACTCAAAGACTTAGAATATTGAACTACATTCGTCTTGATAATAAAAGACTAAATATCAAAAGGTATAACGAAATAGGTGACTCCAATTCCAAGAGCACACCTATCTCCAGAAAAATCAACATAGCACGATCAACGATCAACGATCAACAACGACAGCTAGTACTTGAATCAGCACCAAAAATACACAAAGAGTACCAAAACAACCAGTGGTCAGTAGGCATTATTGACCAACTAATCTAAATCATGATATAAGTATGATAAAATGCAAATAACATAACTGAGTAAAGGTACAGAAATGAACCATAATCATCTACAACATTGCTGTACATAATAAGTAATTTAATCGGAATAACAATGTAACACAATGCATAAACACATGCCAACATCGCCGTACAATATAAGTAAATAAATCAAAATAATAAAGCATTACAAGTCATCGCACCAACAATTACAAACTACAAAATTGGATCCCATACATCAATTGATTCGAAAGGTAAATAACTCATCACAGACTCCCTTATGCCTAGAGAGTACACCCAAAGATAGGATAAATTAATCATTCATTGCTTACAAATAACTAACTCATTATTTCTCTATCATTTCACGATTTATCATCAATCGGCCATTTACCAACATTTGACAATGTACTCATATTCCATAATATTACCATCATTTAACAAACTCTAATGAATTAATCCATATGTTTACTATTCATCACTTAACCTCTAGTCATAACTTAAGAAATATTCACCACATATCCGTTAATCACCATTTATTTGATAACCATTATTCATTATCTAATCATCATTTACCAACTAATCCTTGATTATCAACTAGGCATTATTTTATCACTTAAACAACATTCACTACTAATCATCAATTATAATTAATAATCGTCTATCACTAACAATTATCACTAATCATTAACTATAGCATATTCTAATCATTTACCACTTTCGGGCCATATCTGACCTCACTAATGTCAATTTCATACACATCTACATATAAGTATATGTGTGTGTGTATATATATACGCACACACACACACATATTTTTATAAAATAGCCATACATAGGGCATACCCAAACTCGAATCGATAGATGCACACACAGGCACATCATTATAATTATCCTCTAGACTTTCGAGTATCAATACATCATCATAAACATTCTCCGACCTTGTGGGTTATCAATAAATCATCATAATGATGTGGCTACCAGTTCGAGTTTGGATATTATGATTTTATTTATATTGATCGACGACAAGACGAAGGATGATTATGATTATATATTGATACCCCACAAGCCCAGAGGATGATTATGATGATATAATGATACCTAACAAGGCGTAGGATGATTATGATGATATATTGATACTCATTAAGGACGGAGAATAATTATAATGATATATTTATACTTGTGAAGGCCAAAGGAAGTTTATGATAATGCATTGATACCAGTCAAGGTCGAAGGATGATTATATTAATGTACCTAGATACCCTTCATGGGAGACACACAAAGGGAGATGCATAGAGGATTACACAATCACGAACTATTCTCAAGGCACAAAGCCTATGGTCTGATTAGGCCTTTTTCTTACATTGAGTCTCTCTTAACCTATCTTGAATCACCCTGACTTTATACAACAACTCCTAAAGTAAATTCGTACCACAGAGCCTAACCTTGAAAGTCTCAAACCATCCAACCAGAGAGCGAAATCTACTACCATACAAAGCCTTAAAAGGCTCCATCTCGGTAATCAAATGATAGCTTCTATTATATGCAAACTCTGCCAAGGCTAAGTACTGCTCCAACTGGCCTAAATAATCCATAACACAGGTTCGAAGCATATCCTTAAGAACCTAAATAGTTTGCTCCAACTGACCATCTATCTAGGGATGAAAGGCTATACTAAGACCCACTTGAGTACCCAACTCATCCTGAAATGCTCTCTAAAATCTTAAAGTAAACACAGAACCTTGCTCCAAAATAGTAGAAATAGGCATACCATGCAAACGAATAATCTCCCGAACATAGATATGGAATAACCTCCCATCACTAAAGGACATCTGAATTGGAATGAAATGTGTTGACATGGTCAAATGATCCACAATAAACTAAATACCATCGGACCCATGGAATGTGTAAGGCAAACCACTATTTAAAGTTATGGTAATCCTCTCCCATTTCCACTCCAGAATGGGTAACCACTGGTTAAACCACATGGTAGTTGATGCTCGAACTTTACCTGCTGACAACACATGCATCGAGCTACAAAGTATGCCATGTCTCTCTTCATAGCACTCTACCAATAATGACATCTTAAATCTCTACACATCTTAGTTGTGCTAGGATGAATGGAATATCTAGAGTTATGACCCTCATGAAAAATCAACTGAATCAAGTCATCAAAACTAGAAAAACAAATATGGCCATTAAATCTCAAAACTCCCACAGATTCTATGGTGTTCCTCTCGAACTCATCACTCAATACCTGATCATGAAGGAGGCAAAGATTACTATCCTCAAACTGATAATCGCGAATCTACTCTAATAATGAAGACCTCGCCTTCACACTAGCAAGAATCCTCCTAGGGTCTGAAATATCAAAATGAACCATCAAGTTGGCTATAGAATGAATGTTCCATGCCATCGACCTCTAAGAGATTGAACTATAGGCCGAGCTACCATACTCACTGCCTTCCGACCTAAGGGCTTTTCTACCATATTTTATTTGCCCAGATGATAAAAGATAGAAATACTATAATCCTTAAATAACTCCATATATGTGTATCGTCTAACATTAAGTTCTCTCTGGGTCATAAGATGCTAAAGACTATGATGATCATTAAAATCTCACAATGCATATCATAAAGATAATACCTCCAAATCTTAAGTATGAAAACTACCACCACCAACTCTAAATAATGAGTGGGGTAGTTGCTCTAGTGAATCTTATAGTGTCTCAAAGCATAAGAAATAACATGACCCTGCTACATCTAAAGACAACCTAGAACAACACCAAAAGCATCACAAAATACGATTAATCCCTCACCCTTAATAGAAAGATCTAAAACAGGAGCTGAAGTAAGAAAATCCTTGACTTTTCCAAAGTTTGACTCACACTCCTTAAACCATTGAAAAGAAACCTCTTTTTGAGTCAATATGGTCATAGGGGATGAAATAGTAGCAAAAACTTCACCGAAGCATCAATAATAAATGGCCAAACCAATTTAGTTATGAACCTCAGTCAGAGATGTAGGTCTAGCCCAATCACAAATCGCCTCTATTTTGGATAGGTCTACCCAAATACCATCCTTAGATACCACATGTACAAGGAATTCCACTGATTTAAGAAAAAACTCAGACTTAGAGAAGTTGGCAAAAAGTAGATGATCTCTTAAAGTTTGGAGCACAATCCTCAAATGTTGCGATGCTCCTCTACTCCTCTAATACACAAAGATGTTGTCAATGAACACAATCACGAAGGAATCCAAACAAAAGTTGAATACTTGGTTCATCAAATCCATAAACGTGGCTGGGACATTAGTCAACCAAAATGACATCACCAAGAACTTATAATGACCATAACGGGTCTTAAAGGTTTTCCAGATATCCTCAGCCCGAATCCTCAACTGGTGGTAACTAGATCTCTGGTCAATCTTAAAAAACACTACCGCACCCTGAACCTGGTCAAATAAATCATTAATGTGAGGCATAGGTTAACGGTTCTTCACCGTTACCTCATTAAACTGCTTATAATCAATACAGATATACATGGAGCTAGCTCTCTTCTTCACAAATAATATAGAAGCTCCATAAAGGGACACACTCGATCTACTAAAACCCTTACCAAAAAGTTTCTAAAGCTAAGAGTTTAGCTCCTTAAGCTCGGTAGGATCCATACGGTAAGGTGTCATTAAAATATGTTAGGTTACAAGACTGAGATCAATAGAAAACTTAATCTTATGAACAGGGGGAATACTAGCAAGTTAGGTAGGGAATACATTAGAAAACTCACAAACTATGGGAATAGAGTGAAGCAACGGACTCTCTACTCTAGTATCATAAATAGAAGTGAGGTAAGACTATAACCCCTTGAAATAAGCATCTTTACATAAACATAAGAAATAATACCCATCGACTCCCAGCTATTTGCTCCCTACTGCACGACTTGGGGTACACCGAGCATGGCTAAGGTAATGGACTTGGCAAAGAATTCCATGACCACATGATATTAGGATAACCAGTCCATACCCAGAATCACATAAAAATCTAGCCTATGCAGAATAATAAGATCAACATAAGTATCAACATCGCTAACTGTCATAACTCATAATATATAAACCCGATCCACCACTAAAGAATCACCCATGAGAGTAGGTATGCCTAATAAAACAGATAATAAGTCACAATACAACACTAATTGTGGTGCATAATAAGTAGAAATATAATAATAAATGAATCCTAGATCAAATAAAACAAGGGTAGAATGGAAGCACACTAGAATCATACCTGTAATAACATCATCTAAAGTCTCAACCTAGGGCATAACAGGTACTGCATACCACTGACCATGCCTGCCATTTGGCCGGGCACCTAACCAACCTTCATGAGTACCCTAAAAATCACTCTTGCGACCATGAAAACCATCTCTAGCCGAGAGATAAACTACTCTAATAAGGGAAACACACTAAGATGAAACAATAATCACCCCACAACTAGGCTAATCTCACGAATAGTGACCAGTAGCTCCACAACTATAACATGACATCGAAGCTTAACTAGAACCAATAGATCTGGCTTACCTGGAATAACCACCAGATCTAGAATAATCGAATAATAAACCTCTCAAAGACTGACCAATGTCCTTTCCAGGGATATCATTAGGTCTAGATTGACCTCCATTAGTAATCTAAAGTACTTCTTAAATAAGTCAACTAGGTTGACTCTGAGATTGATAGGATCAATGCAGAAGATACCCACTCTGAAAACTACTATATCTGGGTTGATTACTATAACATATCCAACTAAATCTTCCTTGAAACCTAGGCCTCTTATCATGACCCTCATGGCCCTAATGGTGCATCTCCTCCATCACCCGAGTGTGATCTGACTCCTTAGCAAAATACATACTTATAGTTGAATTTGTTCAACTGGCGATAGTAGATCCAAATTTTTAGTGAGCCATCTTTCTTACAGATAACCAGGAATGGAGCTCCCTATGAAGAAATATTATGCCTTATGAAGCCTTTATCTAAGAGGTCTTTAAGATGCTCTTTTAAGTCTTTAAACTCAGCCAGAGCCATACGACATGGAGGGATAGATATGGGCTGAGTATCGGGGAGAAGATCAATACTAAATTATATTTCTCGATCAAAAGGTACCCCTATTAGATATTTGGGAAAAACCTCAGGAAACTCATTGACTACACGTACTGACTGAACTGTTGGAGCTTTAGACTTAGTATCTTTGACTTAAATTAAATGATAAATGCATTTTTTTGATATCAACTTTTTGGCCTTAAGATAAGATATGAAATGACTCTTGGGAGATTAAGAACTACCTTTCACTCAAAAACTACCTCATCAGTAAAATAAAACTTTACCACATATGTGTGATAATCTATTGATGAATAGAATGAATGGTGCCAATCTATACCAAGGATAACATCAAAATCCATTATCTCTAACTTTATTAGGTCTACTAGTATGATGTTATGTAGGACACTGACAGGACACTTCTTATAGACTCACTTGGCAACAACTAAGTGACCCACTAGGATAGAATCTAAGAAGGGATTGAAGTGTTTTTCAAGACCTATCCCAAAATATGCCGCAACCAATGGAGTCACATAAGAGAGATTTGATCTTGGGTCTAATAACATATATGAATCAAGATAAAACACATGAAAGACACCAGTAATAACATCTGGAGAATTGTCCTTCTCCTGTCGAGATGGTAAAGCATAGAATTAAATTTGGCATGAACCACCACTAGTACTGGATGATGTGCCCTGAGGAGGAACTGGGTGTCTTGGTAGAGCTGGTGCGTTAGTACCCTTAATATGGGAATAAATATTCCTACTTCTCTGCTTAGCATACTGACACTTCTTGATTATATGGACCAATTTTTGACACCCATGACAACCTTTTTTTCCATTAAACACTCGCTAGGATGGGTTCTGCCACACTTTACACATATTGGATAATTGGGGTTTCCACCCACACTATCCTAAAATACCTGCCAACTCATAGGAGCTGCATTCTCCCCTCTACATTTCTTCCATATAACAACCCAATCATAAGCAATATCCTTCAGCCTATAGGATGCCAATTCTATGCTATTCTCTCCAGTAGCATGCATAATTTGAGTGATCTTTCTTAATTCTAGATCCTTTCCAACCTTTGAACCAAAGAATTCAGGTGGATTCATCCTCATAAAGTAATAAATTCTGGCTATAGCTAAATTACCATTCTGCTGAAGTAGGACTGTCGCCTATTAGTTTCCCTAAACATTGACATTTACATCTTTAGCCAACGACTAAAAGGTAGCCTAAAATTTAGCATAAGACACATTCTCATTTAGAGGGTCGGCGGGCAGGGGTGGTTGGTCACCATTTTTGCATGCATTGGCTCGATGAGGAGGTATATTTTGTCATATTAGAGCATGAGTTAATGCAGATAGAGATAACTATAAGCATGATGGATCATGAAATAAATAATGATTCCTAAAATATTTCGTAGCCTCTTACTCATAAATGTGGTGCACTTTACACCCATGATCAAGACTCTATGTAACATAACTTGTCTAGCTCCCAAGGACTCTTTAAAACCTTAGGATCTGATACCAAGTTTGTAATGCCCTGAAAGTACCATCTAGACATCACACGGTGCTCAAGACTACGAGTAGTCCCAAGCTAACCTTTTTTAAGCCTTCTAAACTTAAAATTCATTATAAAGGTAAACTTGACATATAAAATCTTAATACAACCAAATTAATATCTTAAATGAAAGTCTTATGCTTGGAAATATTGAAAACAAACACTTTTGAATCTAAAACATAAAATAGTTGGACAAGACTCTAATTTAACTCAAGAGACACTGTGACAAGCCCCAGATGACCAAACTTAAAAGAATTCAAATGACTAAAAAACTTCATCAATATCAAAGTCTGATAAAATGGGTTCTCAAACTATGAGGACTCACCAAACATCAAGATATAGGTGGAGATACCTGTAGTCAATAATGCTGCTAGAATGGAGAACCAGAACCTATATTATAAAATAATGTAGCACATAAACATATATATGGATTAGTACTTCTGGAATATACTGAGCATGTGGGGGTGAATGCATAATAAAAGCAATAAGTCAATATACACTTAGATTTTCAAATAATGCATGCTATGTGTGAATGACTCACTTTGGGATTGAATAAAATCAGAACTATGAAATAATAAACATAAGAAATTAAGCATAATGATAAACTTTGTGAGCTATAATACTTGGTTTTAAAGGCTTTACTTTCATTCTTTCTTAGGGAGGTTCTTCTAACCGACATAAACCATGTGAGCTTTCATGGAGTCTAACCTCTTACCCACGTTGGTGAGAGCTGTTATACCTTTGCAATCAGATAGAACCTTAACTTAAGTGATCACTAAAATTAACCCATAATGGGACTTAAACCTATTGTGGCTCATAGTTTTGGGGCATGTGACCTTGGATTAATACTCAACTCGGTGCTAAATACTACTCTCATATTACTTAAAGTAGTACAAGATTTGTATAATGAAAAGCTATGTATGCTTCTCTTTGATTTAGATCAAAATCAAGATGAACAAATGTGAATTTAATGTCTCATCTTAAGATCAAAATATCAATCTTTACTTTTAATCTTGGTATAACATACCTAAGGAACTTAAGAGAATAGTCTTCTTGAAATCTCAAAAACTTGTACTTACGAATTATAATAGAAGATTAGATTCTTAAATTTTCTAAACAATATTTCATGCTCAATAATCTTCATGAAATACTTCAATATATTTTAGTCGAGATAATAAAAGCAAAATCACAATATGAATCTTATAAATCAAAACATGAGCATGTGTTACCTTGATGCAATTAAAGCCTTTGAATCTCATGCTTTCTTTTATATAACTTGTAACATAATGTCATGCTTAAAACTTAACTGACAATCTTTAATCAATATTCAAATCATACTCATGGTATAAAAATCATAATAGAGAATCTTTAATCTAAAACATTAATAGATGAGAATAAGCATGCACTTTAATACTTAAATCACTTTTTAAATCCATAAACTCAAAACAAGATAGATTGGGTATGAAACCTAATTGAAAATCACATAATCTGAACTTTAAACATATTTTGTGCACAAGGATGAAAGAGTATCCTTGTTCATAACCCCACATACCTTAATAGACTTAACTTGGTGGAGAAACCTTGACCCTGAAAGCCTTGGAGATGATCTTGAAAGTTTTCTTGAAAATTCTTGGATTAAGGAACTTAAATTCTTGGTTTTTCTTAAAGAGAATATGATGGAATGGATGAACTTGGGGAGGGGGGGGGGGTGTTTAGGTTTTGTTCTTTAGAGTAAAATTAGAGAATATGGGCAAGTAATGCCCCACCTGATATTTAATCTCATGATTTATGACTTGGGGCGATGGTAAAAGACCCAACTGTCCCTTAGAAGATTAGATTCATTACTGGGATGCTATTTGGAGGGAAGTCATGATGCGGTTAATGGAGCATCGCTATACCCACTGCGATGCACCACTATTGCAGTGAGGCTCTAGAATCGAAATCCAAACGTGCCTCAATCCTCTTCTAAAAATTTCAAACATCCCCGAGATATACTCCTTATACCCCTGAAGATAAATTAACTCAAAAACCATCATCTTAGAGTCTGGAAGGTCAATCTAAAAATCCTCTAAGTTAGGAGGTCTTAAAATGGCTAAGTCCCCAATACTTAGCTAAATTTTAAGGCTTTAAGATTCTTATGCATGCACTAGGAGCTGAACCGAGTTAAGTCTCATACAAGGTTTTACCAATATATCATAGTTTATAAAAATAAAGCAACCTTATCATCATTTGTACACTAGTCCATTAGTCAACTATCAGTCTCGTATCACTAATTCAATTATTGACTAGTCATCATATACCTACTAGTCATAATTTATAAGCTAACCATCTCTTGCCAACTTGTCATTTTACCACTAAAGCCCATTTATGTCATCTCACATTATGACCAATTCCTCATTTTCCAACTTGGCCAAAATGCTTTTTTTAATCTCACCCCCTATATTGTTAATCATAACAAGTACATCATCATTGCATAGTATGAATATAAAGACTCAAACCGATAAATATAGTTAATATCTAGACTTGAATAAGCAAATAATCAATAGCTAAACTTGAACCAGAAAATAATCAATAGTGTCATAATAATCCACCAAACTCGAAATGGGTATTTAAAATAATTAACATAATAATATTTTGAACTCAAACCGAGTATATATATATATAATCAACACCATAAGTAGTATCATTAACATGTATAAGTGATAGCATAATGAAACACCCTAAACTAAATTTTTTTATCCTAAGTTGAGTACTCTAGACAAGGTATGACTTAAAAGTACAAGCCGTATGAAATGGTATGGCTTGGTGTCTTTTTCTAGTATGTTAGTTAGTATGTTTGGGTTGGTTTCTATCCAAGTTATGATGAAGCATATTACTATTCATATGGTAGGATACAAGGTATATGATGCTCAGTCATATGATGCTTATTGATTAGCCTAGTTGAATCTATCCAAGGTATAGGTTAGGAGTACTTCTCGTACTTTAGGCTTTGAGTTGGGTATGTGTTGTCTTATGATAACCAGTTTGGAGATCCATGATAAGGTCTAGGGTACAGGTTAGGGTATCACTCGTACCCTAGGGTACAACTAATGGGGTGGTCGTACCCTCCTACATGCATATTTTTTAACTTTTGAGCTTGTGGTATTTCGGACATTTCCCAACCCAAAAACCTTATGTCCCTACATTATATAACACTTTGTGGCCTCTCATAACTTACTTAGAAAGATAGAAACAGACCAAAAATACTCTCTAACTCTCTTGAAGATTGGAGGCTAGGGTTTCTACAAGTATTCTTCAAAGGGCTTAAGAGTCAAGTTTCCTTCCGTGAATCTTCTTGTATAAGGCATTTACTCCTCCCTTATTGTTAGTTACAACTAAAGTTATGGTTTAATATATTTTAAACATTGCTTATGAATCATAAATGATGGTTTTGAAAATGAATGCTGAAGGCTTTGGATCATGTCAAGTTTGTATCAGAGCCTAGGTTTTAGTGTCATAGGGTGTCCATAAATCTGTGTCGAGTAGATTTTTGATTATGGGTGTGTTTTTATCCACAATTATAATAAGGAGGCTACAAGTTATTTAGTAATATCTTACTTTCTTTTTGTTCTATTTTTGAGCTATGGAGTCTAAGGTCTTGAACTCTTCCCTAAATCTTCTTTTGGTTCACCTTTCAGAGCATGTTGTCTTAATGATCCAAATTTCATGGAAACTCACTTGTTCTACTTGAGGACAACATGGATGGATCTAGTCTAACTCATAGGGCATATACCAAATTAAGGGTCACACTTCTTGATTTCCCCCATGAAACTCTACCGATATTTACTGATCCTACTCCGAAAGGTGGCACTCATGTTCAGTTACCTTAATGAGAGGTTACTAATTCTAAGATTTGATATTCTATTCATTTATTAACCTAGATAGACATCTTTGTCATTCTAGTTTAATCCTATTGGTACAAGGGAGAATAAGGCAAAGTCAAGAACTAGGCAGAGTAGGAGGTCTCAATTTTTTGAACAAAGGAGAGGCCAATAGTATGGTGGTAAGTGGTCCAAGAGAAAGCGTTGGGTGGGTCCTAAATCCCATTCTATGACTAGTTCTCTCTACCTAAAGTTGTTAAGAGATAGATATTTTTAGAATAGTAATGCTTCTAGGGCATAAGGTGCCTAATCTCAGGATGGTAAGGCCCAATCCACACCATCCTACCCTCTTTGTTAGTTTTGTGGTTGATCATACCATGGTTGTCATGAGGAAGGGAATTTAACTATGGTCAGTTAGGTTATATGCCATGGGAGTATCCCATAAGAATTGCCGCTTGGGAAAATAGGACACCAGTTACCACTTCTCTAGCTCTTGCACTAAGGAGTGCTGCTTCTAGCTCCAGTCTTGGTCAGGATCATCTCAATGTTTTTACTATCCCTCAGGATTTTAAGGCATCTTCTGATGCTGACACTGGCATATTTCAACTCTTTTCCTGTGTTGTGAATTACTTACTTAGTCCAGGGTCTCCTCTATTATGTGACCTCATTTGTGATTGTTTATTTTGGTTTTGGTCCTAAAGTTATTCAGACCCTTTTTATGATTGTAACTAGTATGTGGCTCTGTGATTCATAAAAGAGTCTATGGGGTTGTGTCGTATGGGTTGGTAGTAAAGGAGACTCTAGTAGATTTGTATAAATTAGATATGATGTATTTCTACAATATTCTAGGGATAGATTGGTTGCACTCATTCTAGACGTCATTAGACTATTGGACCTGTCAGGTTGTCTTTAGGCTCCTTGGTGAGTCGATAATGGGATAGGAGGATGATTCTATGGCTACTAAGGGGAAGGGTTATATCATATCTTAGAGGTCGGAGATTAATCTCCAAAGGAGGTGTCTATATTATCTGGTTTGATTTAAAGATTCTACCTCAAAATTTCTTGCTTTGTATTCGATTCTGGTGGTGAATGAGTTTTTTTGAGGTCTTACCTAATGACCTTTCTTGGGTCTTTTTAATAGGGAGATTGAATTGTGGATTGGTCTTTTTTTGAATACTTGTCCAAATTTCTAATCTTTCTTTATAGAATGGTTTTGATTGAGTTAAAGGGGCATAAGGGGCCATCAATAAACCCCTTTAAAACAAGGTTTTACCCATCCTAGTGATTCTACGTGAATTGTTTTCTTTTTTTTATGCATAAGGGGGATGGTTTTCCCTAGAAATGCTAGGCTGTCCATGGGTGAATAAGGAATTTAGAGTGTCCTTTTTGTGGGGTGGACCATCTATGTATATTCTATATAGGTTGCTTTGTTAGGTAGTGCCTGTGGCTGATAGACACTAAGTGTAAATCCAAGATGCTGATGTGGTTGAATAAAGTATGTTTGCTTGAGATAGCAATGTGAAAATTGTGGAGATAGAGTGACAGGTTGTATGAAGTGTCCAGAAGGGGGAAAGGTTAGCAACTTGGGAATTTAATAGTGGGAGAGTTGTGAGATATAGGTCGGGGGTTTAGGTTGAACCGGCGGATCGGTGGTTAGGTCATTTGTTAGGTTAGAGCATGGAGTTTAGATGACTATGCTGGACTATAGGTAGCATTTGGGTGGACAAGGTTGTAAGTATAAGGGAACAAAGCGTCCCTAGTGCACATCCTTGGTGAAGCCCTTTAGAATAAAGTTTTGTTCTATCAGATGTAATAAGATGAAGGTCATGGATTAAAACTTAAATTTTCTTCTAGTGGTAGACTTCAAGGAAAGGTCGAGGTGTATTTACTCCTATTCTAGTGATTCTATCCTATCTTGGTTAAGAGAGAACTTTCCTAGTATTACGTGCATTCTGGTAGCATTTATGCTTAAGGTTCACATTTTTCATTTTCTTTGTTCAAAGGATATGAATCTTGACCTCACATTCCATTACCTATGATATATGCAGTTGTGTTTCTTTTAGTGTCCAATCTTAAGGACTCCTACTATGGTGTGTTGTGTCGGGATGGTTCTTCATTCATAACGTAGGTGGTTGCTATAAAGTACCTTATGCCTATGGTTTTGTGTCTCTTTTAGGGGGTCTCACTTGTGTAGCATATATAATTCTTGTAGTTTTGTGCCTTAATACCCTTTCTTATATTAGGGTGGTAGTGGTAGTAGAGGTGTAGTATTGTTGAGAAATAGAGAAGAGGTAGAAGTCCCTATGTGGGGGAAAGTCTAGTGTGACAACTAGAGCTAAGGTTTTGGAGGGCAAGGTAAGTTTTTTGTCATGAGGAATGGTTAGGAGAGGAATAGGCGGTGAGAATCTTTGTGGTAAAATGAAAGAGGTTATTAAATTTTTGTAACGGTAGACCATACCGTGGGTATAGAAAAGGTAGGTTTGAATGTTGTGGTTGATAGATATACCAATATTTGTGTTGGGTACTTTAGAAGCTTGGTGAGGCATGATGCTTAGCTTCAGTGATAGGGTGGAGTAGTGTTTTTGGATAGATGTAAGGAGCAGATCCCTGTGGCATAAGTTAACTCTTTTTAGCTTTGGATAGGCTTGAACATGGAAGTAGTGTATGGTTAGTGATATATATCTAGGAGATTCTAAGATGAATTGGATATGCCCTATTGCATGAGTTCCATTCATCTGATATTCCATGTTTTTATGTTGAGGTAAGGTATGAGTGGTCCTTCATTGGTTGTTTTCTTTGGGTGGTATTAGTATCTTGAACTCTTTATATGAAGAAGGTCCTGGTGAGGATCTTGGGTTGGTAAGTTTGCTGGTTACAAATAAAAAGGTGTAGTTTCAGTGAAGGTTCTATGGTGGAACCAAAAGTTTGAAGAAGCTAACTGGGATGCGGAAGTGGACATGGATTCAAAGTGTCCATATTGTTTCTTCGTTCTAGAAACTCATATGGAAGGTATGTATTCTTCATCACATCTTTATTGTCTAACTTGGTTTAAATAAGGGTCGGATTTCCTTCCATCTTTATATTCTAATTTGGTTATAGGTCGAGCTAGAGGTGTAAGGGTTAAATCGTGCTTGGGATATATGGTGATCTTCTTATCTTGATTTATGTCTTTGTCATCTAAATTGGCTGGAGGGAAGTTTGATGCATGTTAATGTGCTAACTTATGCTTGTTCTTTCCTTTACCCATCATTTGATGAACAATGATCCTAAGTGGGGGAGAATGAAATACCCCAAACTTGGACCCTTAGAATAAATTTCCTAAGTTGATTACTCTAGACAAGGTACACTTGAAGGTACAAGTCGTGTGCTATAGTATGACTTAGTGTCCCTCTCTCATATGTTAGTCAGTGTATTTGGGTTGGTTTTTATCCAAGATACAACTAAGCATCAGACTAGTTTCATGGTTGGATATGAGGTGTATGTTTCTAAGTCGTATGATAATTATTGATTAGCCTAGTTTAATTTGTCCAAGGTACGGGTTACAGGTACTTTTAATCCTTTAGGGTACAAGTTTAGCATGTGTTTTCATATGATGATCAGTTTGGAGATCCATTGTGAGGTCTAGGGTACGAGTTAGGGTACCACTCATACCCAAGGGTACGACTAAGGGTGGATGGTCGTACCCTCCTATAGGCATATTTTTAAATTTTAAGCTGGAGGTATTTTGTATATTTCCACCCCAAAACCCTTTTGTCTCCATGTTATATAACACTTTGTGGACTCTTAAACTTAGTTGGAAAGATAGAGACACACCAAAAACACTCTCTAACTCTCTCTTGAATATTGGAGGCTAGGGTTTCTACAAGTGTTCTTCAAAGGGCTCAAGAGTCATGTTTCCTTCCGTGAATCTTTTTGTATAAGGAGTGTAATTATGCCTCATTATTAGTTCCAAATAAAGTCATATTTTAATATGTTTTAAACATTGAGTATAAATCATAAATAGTGGGTTTGAAAACCAATGTTGAGGGTTTTGGATGGATAATGTTGAGTATTGTTTACTCTTGGCTTAAATGATGTTTTCACATGTTTTTGGTGGTGGTCTACATATGTTGGTACTTGTTGGTTGTGGTTTAACAAATGGGTCATGTTTAACCCTAAACTTGATGGTTTATGCTTTGGTTTTGGTCTTGGTAAAGGTATGCCCTCAACATGTTTGATAAAATGCCTATGAGAATGTTTTACTCTATTGTTTAACCTTCGTTGAAGCTATTGGATGGTATGGTTTGGTAATGGAACCTTAATTTGGTTTAAATGGTTTTGAATGGTTTAAATGGTTTTGAATGGTTTGAAATGGTTATGAATGGTTAAATGGTAAGTCTTTATTGGCTATGAAATTGATTTGAATAAAAACCTTGTAGGGTACATGGGAATCCCCCAAGTGAATGAATAATGAAATTGGTTTAAATGATGAACAACTTGTGAGGTACATGGTAATTCCCCAAGCAAAACTTAATAGTGAAATACTTGTAGGGTGCACAAGAATCCCCATAGAAAGCCTAATAATGATGTACTTGCGAGGTATATGGGAATCCCCATAGTAAACTTAATAATGTAACTAATAGGGTACATGGGAATCCCCTAAGGTTGGCCAAGGATAATGCTTGCATGCTATAGACTTGGTTAATAATAAATAAAATTGGTGGTGTGGTTGTATGGTAATGGTTTTAATTGGACAATAATGGTGGGGTGTGATAGCTAACCATAAAGGTGTGAGTCCAATGGACGGACAATGGAAACTCACATTTGCCGACCTGACGATTGGTCATGATAACCATATTATTTAGGGGTACACAGGAATCCCTTAACATTTATACATATGTATCATGGAGAGTGAATGGTGCACGGGAATCCCCTACTCCTATGGTATCTCCGGTTCGTGTGTCTTCATGTATCAGTGCCGGTCCAGGGGGTGACACTGGACCTATATAGAGTATAGGTGGATTATGATGGTTAAGCTACACATACCCAGGTTAATGGTTTTAAAGGCATGCTAAACCAGACTCCTTTCCCGGTATGGATCATATATATATATACGTATGTATGTATGGTTGTGAATGCACATGATTGGTTTACTTGGTTTTAATTATTGGCATTATTTTATCCTTATCCTGAATGCATGCTAGCATTCAACCGCTAACCCATCTTCAAGCGACTGTATCCCAATGTGATGCAACAATCGACCATACTACTCCTCCTACTCATTGATAGGATTCAGAGATAGTCAGTGTTAGATAGAAGTGGTGAGCTTCCATAGTTTGTAAGTCATCCATTTCATGTCATGGATTATTTTACATACTTTCCTCTTTTCATAGACTTTGATTTCTGGCTGTGGTCGGGGGCATGTCCTGACTATATACTCTTTGGTTTGGTTTAAAGGCTTTGTATGGACAACGATGGGCTTGGGTATGGAATGGTTATGATTTATATATGGTATACATTGGATTATCCTTTTGTTTGTTTGGTTGGTTATTGGGTGGGTTGACTTGGTTAGGATGGTCTCGGATATCGACTTATCCCAAAATTGCCACATTGTTAAATATGTTATCTTGTTATATGTTCGGAATTCATCAGACTCAGGGTATGCGATGGTTGGTTGGATTGGGTATCGGGGGCGGTCTCCAGTCCCGGTTGGACTTTAGATGCCCATTACGATAAGGCCCTATTTTGGCCCGTGTCAGTAATCAATAGGTGTCAACCCTCACATTAACCAATATAACCATCAAGTATCAGGTTTCTTCATATTACTTAAATACACATTTCCAAAAGTGTAATAAGCGTAAAAGTTTTACAAAACTAGCATGTATCATACACTAAAGTGGGTTAAGAGTCCACTCCTAATCCTCAAGTTTCATTTTAGGCAATATCTACCCGAACGAGGCTTAATGTATCTAAATCTACTTTTAGATGTTAAACACGCTACAATTAGTCCTAAGGTATAGATCCTTTCCAACATATTAACTAAGTCCCATGGAAACTAAGGCAACCTTCATTAGTGTAAGAAACTAAGGTCAATCTTACCCTAAGCATGAGTGACTAAAGCATTTTTACTCAATCTTGAGTGATCTAAGGCATTCTCATGCTAAACAAGAGAAATGAATTCCAATTCATCTAAAGCATAAGCAAATAAGCTAAGATTTCAACTCTATAGTGTTAATATAGCCTAAAAGGTCCAACTAACCCAAGTCTTACATTTCATTAATCCAACAACTAAACCCATCCCAACTCTAACACAATCATAATAATACTATGAAAGAGCACAATCTAACAAGGGATAAACCTAGCCTACCTCGACCTCGAAGAAATCTCAATGAACCACTAAAGCAACGTTTTTCCCTTCCAAGAAGCCTCCTTAAGATGCCAACCTATCATAAACATATTCTACTCATCAATATGAGAATAATGGTATCCATATTGCACCATTGTGCTTCGCGTCCAAAAATCACACAAAAACCCCATGTGTGTCCCACTTACGAAAATTGTGTTTCCAAAACCAACCCAATATTCTTAAATGATCAAGGAATCATTATCTTTAAAAATGGATGGAGACCAAGCCAAATTGGGGCTCAATACAACACCTAAAGGCTTTGGGGTTTTGAGAAATAAATCAAGAAACTTGACTAAGAAAAGGGTTAATTCTTACTTCAAATCGGGAGATAATTGCGAAAATAAATGTTAGTCTAGCTCCCCAATCACCAACAAGCTTGAATTTTAAACCTCACACTACTTAGTGTTTTAGATAAAAAGGAGGTGATGTAGAATGGACAAAATCATGGAAAAGGAATCCTTTTATACCCAGTCCAAGTATCCAAGTGTTGCTATCATGACTGAGCTGTCGTGATTGCACCATATTGAGCCTACATACAGGAACCAGATTGTGGCATAAGACTTACGATTGCAGTAGGTTGTGTTGATCATACTTACGTAATTGAGACATAGATACCACTATCGGAGTGGCACCATATTTTCTGATGCACTAAATTTTCTAAGTCCAAAACGGGCTCTATCGGTGCTCAAGATTCGTTCAGAATAATGTATACACAAGTGAACTATGTAACCATACAAAATTAGACATTCTGGACTCAATGGCGCAATCAGCTTTTTCATCCTTGGTCATTTGGACCAAATGTGATCCCATACCCATATTTTATTTTCTTAACTTTTTGACTAATTGGTTGATTGAGCTCGGGTGCCTCTAGACCTGAACCAAGAGTTTACCTAGCCTAAAATTGATATTTTGAAGCTGATGGAGCAAAATTACCATTCAAGGTTGTCTTACTAAAGTTTATTCCCGATGGACATTTGGCACCAACGAAGACTTCTAAATAGGTAATGGCTTTAAAAACCAAACAAACTATCCAGTGAAAGAACTGTCAGTCCCAGGAAGTCATAAATGACTTGGGGCACCTATAGAACAAATCAAACGGTGAAAATAAGCAGAAATATGAAAAATAAATTGAAGGGTCATTACAATATCACTACTAAAGGAACTTTCATCCGTGGAAGTTAAGGATTAGGATAGACATGAAGTCTTGAACAAGTGAGGATACTGAGTCTCCATCTCGTTCTCGATCTCCTAAGTGGCCTCCACCACTATGCGGTGCCTCCACTAAAACTTAAGTACAAAAATCTCTCAATTGTGCAACCACCTAACATCACTAGACAAAATGAACACCGACTCCTTTACATAGGTCAAACGCTCATCCAACTAGACTGAGTCCCATTTAAGCACATGAGAAGGATCAGAAATATATCATCGCAACACAGAGACATGGAAAACAAGATGAACAATGTAAAAATCTAGGGGTATAGATAACTCATAATCCACAACACTGATAGCTCAAAGAATCTTAAAAGTTCCAATATATCTCGGACTAAGCTTGGCCTTCCTCCCGAACCTTATCACACCCTTCATGGACAATACATGGAGGAATAGATGATCACCAACTCCTAATCTAAAAGCACAAAGCCTACGGTCTCTATCGGTCTTCTGCCTACTCCGAGCCAATCTAAACCTAGGTTAAATCACCTTGACTCTATCTAACGACTCCTGAATCAAATTGGTACCACGGGGCCAAACCTTAGAAGTCTCAAACCACCCAACCAGAGAATGACATCCTCTACCATACAAAGCCTATAAAGGCACCATCTGTATACTGAAATGATAATTGTTATTAAATGCAAACACGCCAAGGTTAAGTGCTACTCCCACTGTCCTACAAAATACATAACACAGGCTCAGAGCATATCCTTAAGAACCTGAATAGTCTGCTCAGACTAGCCATCTATTTTTGGATGAAAGGTTGTACTAAGATACACTTGAGTGCCCAAATCCTCCTAAAATGCTCTCCAAAATCTTTAAGTGAACACAAAACCACATTATGAAATAATAGAAATGGGCACACCATGCAAACTGACTATCTTCCAAACATAAATATGTGGTATCCTCTCAGCACCGAAGGACATGTGAATAGGAACGAAATATGCTAACTTGGTCAAACAATCTATAATGGTCCAAATAATATTGAAACCATGAGAAGTGCAGTAAACCAATAACAAAATCCATTGTACTCTGCTCCAATTTCCACTCGAGAATGGGCAATCTCTGAGTCAATCCACCTGGTCGCTAATGCTCGACCTTTACCTAATAATAACATAGGCTACGTGCTATAAAGTTTGCCATATCTCTCTCTATACCACTCCACCAATAATGAGGTCTAAAATTTTTGTACATCTTAGCTGTGCTTGGATGAATGGAATATCTAGAGATGTGAACCTTATGTAAAATAAACTAAATCAAGTCATCGATTCTCGTAACACAAATGCAACCATCAAATCTCAAAACACCCTCAAAATCTATGGTGTTCCTTTCGACTCACCATTCAACACCTAATCACGAAGGAAGTGAAGCTTATTATCCTCAAGTTGAGGATCCTAAATCTGCTTAAATAATGAAGACCTCTCCTTAAAACTAGCAAGAATCCTCCTAGTGTATGAAATATCAAGGTGAACCATTGAGTTAGGATTGGATGTCCCATCCCAACAGCATTTGAGAAACTTAAATGAAAGCCAAGCTACCTATAGTCACTTTCTTCTGACTCAAGGCATATGCTACCATATTTACCTTGCCCGAATGACATAAGATGGGTAGCATAATACTTAACCAAATCTATCCATCTGTGTTGTCTAGCATTAAGCTCGCTTGGGTTATAAGATGTTGAAGACTATGATGATCATTTAAAATCTCACAATCCACACCATAAAGATAATTCCTACAAATCTTAAGCACAAAAACTATCGTTGCCAACTCTAAATCATGAGTGGGGTGATTGTGATCTTCCACCTTAAGCTATCTGAAAGGATAAGCAATGACACAACCTTGATACATTAATATACAACCCAAACTAACACTAGAAGAATCACAAAACATGGTGAATTCCTCAGCCTCAATAGGAAGATCTAAAATAGGAGCTGAAGTAAGAAAATCCTTGAGCTTTCAAAAGCTTAACTCACACTCCCTGGACCATAAAAAAAAAACCTCCTTCTAAGTTAATCTGGTCATTAGGGCTGAAATAGTAGCAAGACCCTCGATTAATTGTCTATAATAACTAGCCAAATCAATGAAGCTGTGAACCACATTCGGAGATTTAGGTATAGCCCCAATCAGGAATTACCTTTATCTTAGCTGAGTCTACCTAATACCATACTTAGACACCACATGTCCAAGGAATGTCACTGACTTAAGACAAAAATCACACTTAGTGAACTTAGTGAAAGGTACATGATCTCTTAAGGTCTGGAGCACAATCCTATAATGTTGAACATTCTCTTCTCTACTCCTCGAATACACAAGGATGTCATCGATGAACACAATCATAAAAGAATTCAAATAAGGCCTGAATACTCAATTCATCAAATCCATAAATATGACTGGGGCATTAGTCAACCCAAAAGACATCACAAGGAACTTATAATGATCATAATGGGTCATAATGGTTGTCTGTGAGATATCCTTAACCCGAATCCTCAACTGATGGTAATCAAATCTTAAATCAATCTTTGAAAACACTGCTTCACCCTAAAGCTGGTCAACAATCATCAATGTAAGGCATAGGATAAACATTTCTTCACTGCCACCTTATTAAGCTACCTATAATCAGTTTACATATGAATAGATCCATTTTTTTCTTCACCAAACAATATAGAGGCTCCTTAAAGGGACATACTCAGTTTAATAAGACCCTAACCAAGAAGATACTGAAGTTGAGAATTCAGCTCTTTAAGCTCAGTAGGAGCCATATAGTAAGGTGTCATAGAAATAAGTTAAGTGCCAGGCTCGATATCAGTAGAAAACTCAATCTCTCAAACAGGGAGAATACTAGGAAGGTTGGTAGAGAACACATTAGGAAACTTACAAACTACAAAAATAATGTCATGAGAGTGACTCTCCACATTAGTATTGTAAATATAAGAGAGTTAAGACTTGCAACCCCTCAAAATAACTCTCCTAACACGCACATCAGAAATAATACCTATTATCTCATGAATAACCACTCTCTGTCACAGGACTGTCGATACACTAGGTATGGCTAAGGCAATAATCTTTGTAAAATAATCTATGACCGCATAATAGTGGGATAACCAATCCATGCCCAGAATCACATGAAATTCACCATATCCAGAATAATAAGATAAGAGTAAGAATCAATATTGCTAATAGTCACAACACATGATCTGAAAACTTGATCCACTACTAAAGAATCACCTACGAGAGTAGATACATATAATAGCACAATTAATAAGTCACAAAACAACTGTAATCATGGTGCAGAGTAAGAAGATATATAAGAATAAGTAGACCCTGGATCAAATAAAGCAAGGGCTGACTGCCAGCACACAAAAATCATACGTGTAAATACAACATCTGAGGTCTTAATCTCGAGCCTAACAGGTACTTTATACAACCAACCACTCCAGCTATATAGCTGGGCACCTGATCGACCTCCTATTCTGTCTACTAGATAACCTCTTTAATTACCCTGGGAATCACCTGTGCAACTATAAAAACCATCTCTAGCAGAGAGATAAACTACCCTAATAGGGGAAGTACCCTAGCTGAAACAATAATCACCCCGCGACTAAGGCACTCTCGAGAATATTGACCTAAAGATCCACAACAATAATAGGCTCTCTAAGATGAACTAGAACCAACAGATTTGGCTGACCTGAAATAGCCACCACTACTTGATTAACCAAAAAATGATCCCCGAGAAGACTGATCGCCACTTTAACCAATGTGATCTCTTGTACTAGACTGACTTCCATCAGTAATATAAAGAGTTACCTATCGATTAACTAGGTTGTTTCTGAGTTTGATAGCATGGACGCTGAGAATACCCACCATAAAAACTACTACCCTTGAAGTGGAAACTACTATGGCTCCCACTGAAATTGCCTTGATATATTGGCCTATTATAATTTCCCCCCGGACCTTTTGATGCCTCTCCTCCATCACCCAAACATGATCTGAAACCTCAGCAAACGACCTATCCATATCAAACAAACTTTTAGTATACTAATGAGAAGTCTTAGCCCTCTAACGAAGAAGCAAACTCTCCCATACTCAGCATCCAAAAAGAAGTTTCATGCCTAGCCAACTCATAAAAATAAGCCTCATACTCTACAATAGTCATAGAGACCAGCTCTAATATAAAGAACCGATCTCTTAAATGATCCTTAAAGGTGTGAGCCATATACTTCTCCAAGAAAATCCTTGAGACTGAAGTCCAAATCAAAGAAGAAGATCTAATTGATCTAGAATACATATAACCTCTTCTCCAATGTTGAGAATCCAAATCCAACTAAAATATGGTGTAATCCACTTCACAAGTCTGAATAAGGACTAACTTACAAAGCCTATCCTTACAAGTAGTCAAAAACTTATATGCATCCTTGCCCGATATGCTGTAAAACCTAGGCAGAGCCAATATCAAGATTCTACCTAACATATTTTTCTTCTCAAAAGATATAGCAGGATTTGAAACTACTAGCTGAGCAACTACTGGCTGAGAAAATGCCAATGCAGGAGAAACTTCAATGCTGGGAGCCACAACTACAGGCTGTGACCCCACCTTAGTACCACTCTGATTAGTAGACTGTGCACTATTAGACGACATACTACTAAATATCCTCAAGAGCTGAACCAATGCATCTTTGAGCACTAAAGAAGAAATAAACCCTGGTAGAGCCAAGGCTGGTCCTGGCCTATAGCTAACTAGGGTAGAATAATCTCCAGCTCAGGAGTAGGAATAAGACCTGGGGAAGGTAGCCTATCTTATCCCCTAACTGGGGACACATCACATGGTTGTTCATGACCTCTAGGACATCTATGAATAAGAGTAGAATCCCTAGGCTCGATCTTAGGACCCTCGTCTCATTTAGAGGTAGAACGTGTATTGGCCATATGTAAAAGAATGAATTCAAAGGAATACTCTACAAACCTACTTAAGACTCTTAAGAATGAAGTAGGAGAAAGAAATGATGGACTCCTAAAAATATCCCATAGCCTCTTTAAGATAAGAAGTGGACGTCTTCATTCCAATCCATAGAAATCTACTAGATACTTGCTCTTATACCAAAAATATCAGTGTAGCCTAGGATCTGATACTAATTTGTCATGATCCAATTTATAAATCATGATGGCACCTATAAAGTCCCGCAACTAGTAAGACCAACCATGACCCAGAGCTAACACAATGGGTTAATTAAGTAGGAAATGCCCAATATAGGCGAATTTCAAGAACACAATTTATAAATATGTAAAGCCTTTAACATAGATAAAAGCAGTCAGTACAAGATACCATCCCATGACCTGGTAAAGCTAGCATAAAAGAATCTAATAGTATTATAATTTAAGGATTTAAAATAGTCAAAAACATCTATCGTGATAACAAAAGACTAAATAGAAACGACAGAAGAAAATGGGTGACCCAAACTCCAAGAGCTCACCTTTTCTCCAAAAATATCAATACATCACAATCAATGATCAACAACGATAAGTAGTACTCAAATATTTACCAAAAGGTACAAATTTATAGTATGAGAACTAAAATAATGGGTAATTAACATGCATCATCCATCGACTATGCTAAATCATGATATCAGTTTGATCAAATGCAAGATAACACAATTAAGTCAAGGTATAGATAATCCTAAACTAGCTCCGATATTGCTGTGCATAGATAAGTAAATAAATCAGAATAATAACATAACATAAAGTGTCAACACATAGTCATAACTACAAAATTAGCTTATATACGACAATTAGTGATGAAAAGTAAATAACTCATCATAGACTCCCATATGCCTAGAGAGTACACTTAAGATAGAATAATGAAATCAACCAACATTATTACTAAACTTCACTGTCATTTAACCATCATCCTACAATTATCATCAATTAGTCATTTACTAACATTTCATAATTTACCAACATAAAGCAACCTTACAATCATTTATACACTATTATTTTAATCAACTATCCATCTCTTATATTAATTCAGTTATCGGCTAGTCATCATATACCCACTAGTCCTAATTTATAAGCTAACTATCTCTTTCCAACTACTCATTTTACCACTAAAGCTCATTTATGTCATGCCAAATTATAACAAATTCCACATTTTCCAACTTAGCAAAAATTCTACTTTTAATCTTACCCTCGATATTTTTAATTATAATAAGTATATCATCATGGCATAATATGCTTATCTGAACTCGTACCGAAAAATATAGTTAATAGCCAAACTTAAACTAGTAAATAATTAATAGCCAGAAATTAATCGGTAAATAATCAATAGTGTCATACCAATCCTCCAGACTCAAAATAGGTATATAAAATTAACAACATAATCATCTTACGGGCTCAAATCGAGTATATATATAATCAACATCATAAGTAGTATCATCAAAATTCATAAGTGTGTTGGGTTTTGAGGACCATGAAACCTATTTTATTTCCATGGGTTGGACAATGAGTTCTAAGTCTAACACACCACCCGTGGACCACATCGTGGATACCTATTTCTAGGATTTTTTTCAATAAGATTAGGGGAACTTTGGTTATTTTCCTTATGAGTTTTGAAAATTATATGATTAAAACCTCTTTTGAAAATTAGTTATGTCCTTTATCAAAAGTAGACAAATAGAGATTGTTCCTTCTCCTCTAAAAGATTCTAAGAGGCAAAGACACCTAGGGTTCAAGATTCAAGGCTTAGATTCAAGCTCTGTTCATCTAAAAGTCATGCTGAACACTCTTTACTTCTATTATTATCACAGAGTATAGATTTTAACTATTTTAGTGTATGTTTTAATTTGTAATTTGAAACTAGGGTTGAGGAGATTTTTCTAAAAAGCATTATATTGATTTTTATTCTTGTTATATGGTTTTTCCTAAGTATGCATTGTCATAATAAATATTAATTATTGATTTATGCTCTTTTAAACATGTTATCTTTAACAACTTGTGAAGGATTTTGGTTATTTGAACTTAATAATTGAAAAGATGCATTTCATTACATGAATTTTGAAGTATTGAATAATATGAATGATTGAAGTTATGAATTTCAAGTTGTTTGAAAAGATTTGAATTAAGATAAAGAACAGAGATGACATACCATCTTTTGAACTGTCAAATGTGTTGAGCATTATGACTTGTTTTTTTTAGATTTTTGTACACTCTAATGGTGAATATGTTTATGGTTTTGTATGATGGGGTTAAGAAGTCATTAATATTTTGTGATAATGCATTCTTGGCCTGATATATATGGCTTATAAGTCTTTGTGTGATGATTCCAATATGAACATGCCCTAATAAATGACCCTATAATTAATGTTATATGAAAAATATTTTAATTGGGGTCTAAAGGGAATTATGTGGCTCACCGTGAATGCGTAGGTCTTTGTGACCAATGCCCAAGACCAATTGGGGTTTATTTCTTCTTCAGTACTCAGAGATGAGTTGGTTCAACTTTAGGAATAGTTGGTGGTGTGTCATTTAATGATGCACAGTCTATTAATTAGAATGGTACTAAGGCAGGGACTCAGTCTGTGGATACAACTCCTAAGGCTAAGATTCCTTCTACAACAATAATTGCTCAGATAGTAGTTGCTTAGCCAGTGATTGCTTAGCCCGCTATGTTTTCTAAGGAGCAGAAGATGTTGGGTAGATTCTTAAGATTGGCTTTGCCTAGGTTTTCTGGAGCACCAAGAGAGGATGCTTATAAGTTTATAATTGCTTGTGAGTATAGGATCCATAATTTAGGCCTTATTGAGACTCATGGTATGGATTACACTATATTTTAGTTAGATTTTGCTGCTCGACATTGGTGGAGAAGATATATTAATTGTAGACAAACTAAATCTTCTCCCTTAACTTAGACTCAGTTCTTTGAGATATTCTTAGAGAAGTATATGCCTCGCAACTTTAGGGATAATTTAAGAGATTAGTTTTCCAGATTGGAGCAGGGATCCATTAGCGTTGTAGAGTATGAGGCTAATTTTTATGAATTTGCTAGGCATGTAACTTTTATTTTGGATACTGAGTATGAGAGAGTTTGCTTCTTTGTTATAGGGTTTAGATTTCCCTTCCATATGTTTACTTAGAGTTTAGTTATTATGGGTAGGTTTTTTACTGAGGTTTTAGTTCACGCTCGAGTGATGAAAGAGATACATTGTGAGGCCCTAGGGGATACAATAAGAGGCCTTGATATTTGGGTAGTTTTAGTGGGAGTCATAGTAGTTCTCAATTCAGGGGTAGTAGTTCTTATGGTGGGTATTATATACGTCCATCCTATCAGACTCAGATTTAGCCTAGTCGACTAAGTTAGAAAGCTCTTCAGATTATTGACGGAGGGCAGTCTAGTGATAGAGACCACCCTAGTCAAGGTGACTGTCAGTCTTTGAGGGGTTCATCTTCTGGTTATTCTAGTTGTGGTGGTTATTCCAGGTCAGACGGATCTAGTAGTTCTGGTTCATCTCAACGAGCCTGTTATTATTGTGGATCTGTTGGTCATTATTCTTGAGAGTGTCCTAGTCATATAGTGATTGTTGTTTTAGCTCAATGTATTTCCCCTATTAGAGTAGTTCATCCCTCAGCTAAAGCCAGTTCTTATAGTTGCAGGGGTGGCACCCAAGTTCATCCCTCAGCGAGCGTGGCCTGTTGTATATAGTACCTGCTAGGCCTGAGACTGAGACTTCAGATATTATTGTTACAGGTATAATTTTTGTTTGCTACCAGTTGTCCTTTGCTTTATTTGATCCAAGATCCACTTATTCTTATATATATTTATTATGGACCGTGGTTGGAATTGTCTTGTGATTTATTATTTGTGCCATTGTGCATATCTACTCTCATGGGTGATTCTTTAGTAGTGATTGAGTTTTTAGATCATGTGTTATGACTGTTAGAAATATTGATACTTATGTTGATCTTGTTATTCTACATATGGTGGATTTTATATGATTTTGAGAATGGACTGGTTATTCCACTATCATGCTATCATGGATTATTTTTTAAAAAATGTTACCTTAGCTATTCTTGATGTACCCCCAGACTTGTGGGAAGGAGTGATTAGCCATGAGCTAATGAGAATTATTTCTTATGTTTGTGCTAGAAGGCTTATTTTGAGGGGTTGTGAGTTTTACCTCTCTTATATTTGTTATACTAGTGTGAAGAGTCCATTGCTTGACACTGATCCTATAATTTGTAAGTTTGTCGATGTGTTCCCTACCTACCTACTTGGTATTCCCCCCATCCATGTGATTGAGTTTGCTATTGATCTCGAGCCTTGAACTGGACCTATTTCTATGGAACTATACTATGTGGCTACTGCCGAGCTTAAGAAGCTGAGTTCTCAACTTTAATATTGTCTTAGTAAGGGCTTTATTAGACCAAGTGTGTCTCTTTGGGGAGCTCCTATATTGTTTGAAAAGAATAAAGATGGTTCTATGTGTATGTATATTGATTATAGGTAGCTTAATTAGGTAACGGTGAAGAATCGTTATCTTATGTCTCGCATTGATGATTTGTTTGACCGAACTTTAGGGTGTGAGATTATTCTGAGATCTAGTTACCATCAATTAAGGATTCAATCTACGAATATCCCAAAGGCAACCTTTAGGATCCGTTATGGTCAATATGAGTTTTGGCTTGAGTCAGTGACATTCCTTGGAAATATGGTGTCTAACAATGGTATTATGGTAGACCCGACTAAGATAGAGGTAATTCATGATTAGGGGATACACCTACATCTCTGACTGACGTTCGTAGTTGTATTGGTTTGGCCAGTTATTATAGACAATTCATTGAGGGTTTGGCTATTATTTCAGCCCTTATGACCAGATTAACTCAGAAAAAGATTCCTTTCCAATGATCATAGGAGTGCAAGTCGAGCTTTGAAAACCCTAAGGATTTTCTTACTTTAGCTCCTATTTTAGCTCTTTTTTTAGGATAAGGGATTCATTGTGTTTCGTGATACTTCTAGTGTTGGTTTGGGTTGTGTATTGATGCAGCAGAGTCATGTCATTGCTTATGCTTCTAGATAGCTTAAGGTTCATGAGTGCAAATACACCACTCACGATTTGGAGTCTGCGGCGGTAGTTTTCATGCTTAAGATAAGATAGAGGCAATTAATGATTGGGGGCTATACCTATATCTCTGACTGAGGTTTGTAGCTATATTGTTTTGGTGAATTATTATAGATAATTCATCAAGAGTTTGGTTACTATTTCAACCATTATGACTATATTAACTTAGAAGAAGGTTGTAACACCCCCAGGTCACAACTCGAAACGTCACACGGTGCTTATGAACCCAAAGGACCACAAGCAAACCCTTTTTTGATGTCTGTACCTGTACACTGCATAATATCTGAAAAAATACGGAAAATTTCCATAAGGTTTAACACATCTATACATACTCAAAGCTGAAAACTGAATACTAATACATCCACCAGAAAAGCCTCTAACTGTCTGAACTGTAGATTTGATGGGACATGTCCCCGACTAACTTCATCAATAGAAAATAAACAAAGTCTGAAACAATAGTAGTAAACTAAGACTCATCCTTGAAAGAAGAGGACTCACATCTACTGCTGTTGACTGGGACCAAACTACTGAGGATAAACTAGATCTTGTGCCTCTGAACCTTTGGTGTCAAAAAAAGTACCATAGAGCAAATGCGTCATTACAAAAATATACCGAGTATGTAGACGGGTTAGGTTAATGCAAGGGTTCATATATACGCAATATCTAAACTGAATAATCATGAAAATGCCGTATAAGAACACACACATGAATGCACAGAACATGAACATAATTATCGCAACTCTAGATACTGAAACTCAGATACCACTTTACTGCAGACTGAAATCACTACTGACACTGAGATACTGAATCACTGACTCATCTGATACTGATAAATGAGGATCTGGATGTGCTTACAACAATGAATGAATTCTTAGACTTACTGCTTTCGACTGACAGGATTAGAGATCAACCTTTCTAACAGATAATTTTGGAAGCTTTATCAATGATAAGAAATATGATTATGTCAAAATTTAATAACAAGAATACTCAATAGAAATCTGATACTATGATCAAACCTGCCTGACGGCATATCTCTAAATATGATATCAAATAACTGTATGTGAGACCAAGTCTATCTTATAGGATGATCCATAAATCAATGGAACTATCTGAGTTCCTCACAATAATAGATACTGTATCTGACAGTCCTGATTTCTGAAGATTCATTTTGAAACTGAGATTGAATCTGAAACTAAAACTGTGGGAAGTAGTCACTTAACCGACATGTCCTGACCTACCACAGGTCGGGTCCAAACTGTGCCACAGTTGGAAGGTGTCATTACCGTGCCACTGGTAAAGATAACTCTATGTGACCCTCATCTAGCAGGTCCTCAAACTAGAATGGTGGAGCCCTCATCTAGTAGGTCAAGCCACCTCATCTACCCTCATCTAGCAGGTATGATGTCTCTCATCCACCCTCAACTAATAGGTGTGATGTATCAACCTACGTTTGCTACATAGTTCTGGAGCACAAGGATTGCTTCTAAGAATCACACCCTCTACTAGTAGGTGAGATCCCATCCTTGAGCTCGCTCGGTGCTAGTTTCTGCTCCCAACTGAAAGACTCAAAACTAAATTCTTAACTAAACACTAGCTGAACTAAATTTGACACTGATCATATTACTCAAAAGGTCTGACTGAGTTATGCTGAGATCACTTGGTTCTGTATCTGATGGAAAAGATATCGAATCATGGTAATTGACTGACGATATAGAGCTTGAATAGATTACTTGAATCACTTCTGAGATTAGGATTGAATGACTTGAATACTATTAGAACTAAGCTGATTATAGGTCTGAGGCTAGATTACTAGCGAAACAGATATTACAGAGATAACTGAGATTACTAAGCTTTATTAAGCTTCACACTTGTCTGAGGATACAGAGTTCTATAGTTCTTTGAGTTCTGAGAATCATGGCTCGATTGGAATTATTGAGAAATAGACATGGTCTCTAGATAAAAACTTTATTTTCAGGTATAAATACCCCTAGGACTTGACAACATAAAAGTAAGACATAATCATTCTTCATCACAAATCATTCATGCATCATCACGGTCATCCATTCATCACTACAATCATTTATTCATCATTACAAGCATTCATTCATCATTACAATCATTCATGTATCATCACAATCATTAAAGAATCACTTCAAGTAGTTGGTCATCATAACATACTTTCCCTCTCAAGATCCTTAGGACATCGCATTAAGAATTTAGGAAACATAGACCTCTATTCATCATCACAACCACTAAAGGGTCACTCCAAACCTTTAAGGATCATCAACATCAGTTTATTATCATATACTAGCCTAGGGAAGGCATGCTATTAGATTATACCATATTCAACGAGATCTTACATCAAGTATTTCATACCTAGATCGGTCTTGTTATGTATTTGGATATCACTTGATTTGGGGGAAACTTCATACTAACACATCACTATTTACTTGCTAACCAATTGAAATGTATTAAAAGCTTAGCATATATCAAAGAGCACAAAATCGGGGAATTTAAAACCATCATATCTTGACTTGTTCACTAGGGTCTTTCAACAACCATTAGACACGACCGATTTTACACCTACTTGGGGATTTCATGCTATCTTGGCACTTTTCACTCACTAAAGCATGCATGGACTAGCTCACAATTTGGGGTTTCCTATTCAACATACTATAGTGTCCCTTATGCTTCACCTAAGATCTTTATCAAACCTTTGGGGAACGTTCTTCACTTATTCAACCATTTCTACACTCAAAAGTCATGAACACATCACATGAAAAAACAACTTCAAGAGGGTCTATCACAAACAGCACATGAATTCCACATACTAAGGTCAAAGCTCATAAATTTTGTAGGTAAACATAAATCAAAACTTAACAACACATTAAACATCCATTTCAACTTATAAAAATCATTAACAACTCGTAAACATAAAAATCTTTTAGTTTTAAAAAGGGTTCTTGAGCTTCTTAGATGAAAGGGACCCAAGAATAAAATCTACATACCTTAACCTTTGAAATTGGATGAAATTTCGTGCTTGAAACTTTATCTATACTTGAAATAAATAAATTCTTGAAGCCCACACTATGAGGAACTTGATTCTTGAAGAAAGCTTGAAGATTTATGGATGAATTTTTGGAGGATTAAGGTTCTTGAATTGAAACACTAGATATTCTCTCTCTAGAGAATTGGAAGAGAAATGGAGAAATTAGGGTTTGAATGAGGGTTCCTTATATTTATATTGGCTAAAAAAAGTTGCAAAATGACCAAAATACCCTTGCAAAAATACCCTTGAATTGCTGGAAAAAATGTTCTTGACATCATCCGTGACAGGCCGTCAGGTCCATGATAGGCCGTCATGAATGGTCGTCACAAAAAGGGTCCAATTCTTGATATTTTGCCCAGGGCTGACGAAATCATCAGAAATGTCGTCAAAATGTGACGACGTCGTCAAAAAGGTTGTTAGAAACGTGATAGCCCATCAGAAACGTCGTCATCGTTTTCCATCTTGACATGCTGGAGTAAAATGGGCGTAACTCTTTGCTCTAATATCGGATTTAGATGAAATTGGTATTGTTGGAAAGATAATTCAAACATATTTCATTTTATATATAGACAGTCACCCAGTTCTTCATGTACAATGAGTTATAATCGATCGAAGTTGACCCAAATTTTTAGGGTCACTAAAACTTGAATGATAGGAAAGTTTTCAACTCGTCCATAAGTTTGGGGACCTCTATGATCTTAATTCATGATCAAATAGATTCACATATGATTCAAAGTATTTCATACTTGGGAGGATATTTTTGAAATATTTGACTCAAATTTTTGCTTTACCAAAGACACTCTAAGGCTCTATCCGGAAGAGGATTTTGCGGGGCATTACATTATCTCCCCCTTGAGAATATTCATCCTCAAATGTCATTTGATAGACTGAGAATACAGAAAATAGAACTTACTCAAGAAATGAAAAAATCTCGATCAGGACTATGCAACTGGAATGACTGATATATAGAGTTCTCACACTGGGCATGCAGATATGATGCATGGAATACGTAACTGATGATACTCATAGCTGAATTCTCATAATACACATGAATATCTGATGCATAGAATCATAACTGGGATGATCTCATGAATACACGACTAAAAACATGTTGACAAGTTGAACTCTTTTTACTGAATGTTCATATTTAATGCAAGAATGTCCTGCTAAGCTGACTTTTGAAAGCACGACTGACAATTCAATAATGATTGACAATGTAGTGACAACTGATGCTAATTTCATAAAGAAGATCTTAACATACATCTGGATAAATCTAATGGCATGCAACATCATAATACTATGGGGTATCTCCCCCTTGGGGCTCTATGTCCCACTAAACACACTTTGCTGAAATACTTGGGCGGTGTGCGGGGCACCTACAACTGGTTCATGATTGACCGATCAATATCTGAAACTTATGCATGACTCATGCTAACATATAAGCTAAAAATGGAAGGAAAGGACCTAATATTGAATATCATAAAGAAGAAGGGCTCATAACTTACCCGGGTTTATTACAGGGAATCCTTTTCGATCAAGGTGAGTCTGAAGCGCCTGAAGTCTACCCCTTTGAGTCAGCACTCTACATTCTCGCATTCTATGGCCTGATTCACCAGACCTAAAACACACATCGCTACTAGGTCTACACACACCTTGGTGGCTCCTGCCACACTCTCCACAATGCGGATGGGTATGAACACCACCAGTAGTACTGGAAGTGGCTTCCTGCTGGCGCAAATCTCTACTCCTCTGAGCTAGTATTCTATACTCTCGCAACTTATGGCCTAGCCTACCACATCCAAAACAACCCCTACTGCCGACTCTACATACACCCTGTGCTGCCTACCACACTTTTCGCAATGCAGATAGGTAAGAACACTTTTCCCATGACCTAGTGACTTAGAGCTTGATGCTCCCTCTCGACTAACATTCTTAGGTTTAGGTACCAGTGCCTGGACTGATGGCGAAACTAGTGCTGAGGATCTCAGATAGAATTGGGAGCGGTTACTACTCCTTAATCCTAGCATAGGGTTATTTGTACTAGTGCTATGATCCATCCTATGCTCTCTCCCCTCATTTTGATGAGTGTCAGCTAAAAGCATAGATAGGACAACGTTCTACAAACTGTTCTGAGCAACTATTGCCTAGGCTAAGGTAGTGAATGCTGCTTTGAACTCTGAATGCGACACACCCTTATTCTTAGAATATACTGGTTGTGGGGGCTGGTCATCTACCCCAAGGACAAAATCTATACGAGGAGGCATACTCTGTAATTACAAGAAACAAGTGGATTAGACTGAGGATCAACTTGAGATCATGCTCACTTGCACGATCTGAATACTAAAAGAAGGGAAACTACTCCTAAGTACATCCTGTATCCTCTTGTATATAAATGTGGCACGCTATTCACCCATGCATAAGACTACTAGATGTGGCTTTTCAGACTTCCTAGGATACTATTGAACCTTAGGCTCTGATACCAAGTTTATAACACTCCCAGATCCCATCTCGAGACATCACACGGTGCTTATGGACTCGAAGGACCACAAGCTAACCCTTTTTTGATATCTATACCTGTACACTACATAATATCTGAAAAACAAATACGAAAACTTGTCATAAGGTTCAACACATCTATACATACTCAAAGCTAAAAACTGAATACTAATACATCCGTCTAAAAAGCCTCTACTTGTCTAAACTGTGGAGTTGATGGGATATGTCCCCAACTAACTCCGTCAACAGAAAATAAACAAAGTATGAAACAATAGTAGTAAATTGAGACTCATCCTTGAAAGAAGAGGACTCACTGCTACTTCTGCTGACTGGCACCAAATTGTTGAGGATAAATTGGATCCTGTGCCTCTAAACCTATGGTGTCAAATAAAAAACCATAGCGCAAATGAGTCAGTACAAAAATGTATCAAGTATGTAGACATGGTAGGCTAATGCAAGGGTTCATGCATGCGCAATATCTAAAATGAATAATCATGAAAATACCGCATGAGAACACATACATGAATGCACAGAACAGGAACGCAATTATCGCAACTCTAGATACTGAAAATCAGATACCACTTTACTGCAGACTTAACTCACTATTGACACTGAGATACTGAATCACTGACTCATCTAATACTGATAACTGAGGATCTAGATGTGCTTACATCAATGATTGAATTCTTAGTCTTACTGCCTTTGACTTACAGGATTAGAGATCAACCTTTCTAACATATGATTTTGGAATCTTTATCAATGATAAGAAATATGATTATATCAAAATCTGAGAACAAGAATACTCAATAGAAATCTGATACTGTGATCAAGCCTGTCTGATGGTATATCTATGAATATAATTTCAAATAACTGTATGTGTGACCAATTCTATCTATGGGATGGTCCATAAATTAATGGAACTATCTGAGTTCCTCATAATGATAGATGACTGTATCTAACAGTCCTGATTTTTAAGGGCTGATTCTGAAACTGAGACTGAATCTGAAACTGTGGAAAGTAGTTACTTAACCAATATGTTCTAACCTACCATAGGTGGGGTCCAACCAGTTCCCCAGTTGTAAGGGCGTCATTACCACGCCACTGGTAAAGACAACTCTATGTGACCCTATAATACCCCATATTTTCATGCTAAAATTCAAACTATCATTCCTGCACGTCTAAGCTCTAATACAAGTGATTATCATGTAAATAAAAGTTGCATGATCATTATCCTAGTCTATGGAGTATTTTAGAGGTGAAAAATGTTCATAGAAATGACTTAGAACAAAGTTAAGCTAAGACCAACTGATTCATCCAAAGTTTGACATTTAATTCTATAAGGGTCAACTTCTAACCTGTATATCTCTTAATATACATTGAATTTTTAATCCCAAGACCTATAAAATTATATATAATTGAATTACCTTCCCAACAATATCAATTTTTCAAAAATCCGATACCCGAGAGAAGAGTTATGCCCATTTTCGTGAGAGGCAGTAAGGGTGTGCGATGGGCAATGCGTCGCCCAATCAAATGTGTGCGATTGGGAGTGTGAGGCATACTTAAATGTCTTCCATAAGGTTTATGACACACACCTTAAGGTCTTCCATGGGTTGTGTGTCGCATACCTTACTTTCAAGTGCCAAAAACACCCCTATATATGTCTATAACACGGAATTAAACTCCCATAACACCAAAATAAGTTTACTTTCTCTCGAAATCACCAAGAACATTTATTAGAGTTTCAACCTAAAAATTCAAATATCTCAAGATTCAACCAAGAGTTTTCAATAATTCTTGGAGATTTGGAATCTCCATTCCGAGGGCTACAAAAAACACTCATTATTTTCACGAATAGAGTCCCAAGGTCAAGAGTTCATTCAAAGCTTCAAGTTTAAGGTATGTGGGATTTTTTTAATAAGAATACCCTTTCGTTCTTGTGCCGAAATTGATTTTTCTTTTATGAGTATACATGATTTTCCATGTTTTGATATGAATTTGAAGCATGAATTTATACCCTATATGGTTTTACATGAGATTATGATACTCTATGTTTCAGAAGTTGAATTGAATGAGAATGATGACATTTTTGTACATAAAGCTGAATTTTCCTAATTTTAAAGTAAGTTATATATATTTATGATGCAAAGCATGAATCTTGAGAAAATTTAATATGATTTTGATGTATGAGACTTTGAGTCCTAATTAGGATTGTACTTTGAGAAATTATGTGCTATAAGCGCAATGATATTTGAATCCTAAAGCTAATTTTCTTTACCAAGCTGTATGATTATAAAGCTGAAATTTTAAGTTTTAAGTGATTATTCTTGTGCTTATGTCATAAAGTATGAAACTTTAGTTGGTTTTATGGTGATATTGATGTATGGGTTTTTGGAACCCTATTTGAGATTATTATTTTGAGAAAATCATGTGTTATAAACACCTTGAGTTTAAATAATTTGAGATGATATAGAAGCTTTGACCTTTTGGTCATAAAATGGGTTGCTTTTAAAACTGAGATGAGAAAAGAAATCCACTTTTATTTATTTATTATGAAAGGGGTAGCATGATGGCTCCCATTGTGAATTGTTGAAATATTTATTATTGAATTTTCTTTTGAAAAGATCTGAGCTAAGTTTGCGAGTAGTCTTTAGCAACGAGTGGGAGGTATAGCAGGATTGGTACTTCCCTAAAACTACATACCCCCATAGGTTGTGAGCCTGAGGCTCATTTATATATAGTGATCACTAGTGAATAAAAGATTAAGGTCGTACTCCGATAGAAAAGATAGGATAGATCTCCCCAACGTGGGTTGGATGTTGGACTCCATGTAGCTCACATGATTTATATCAGTTATGAGAGACTTCCAATGTGTGTGTGTATTATCCTATCAAATATGAAAAGTCTTATTCTTCTATTTGAGATGAAAATATATTTGTTTAAAAGACTGAGTTTGAGAAAGTCATTGTTTTTGAAAGATTTAACGAAAATATATTCCAAATAGAATTGTTATGAGATTTGATTGCTTTGATGATTTGGAATTGAGATGGAAGTGAATTGAGATTTATTATGATGGCTCACATGTTTCACCCGATATATTTTACTCTATTATGATTATGATGATTTTAATTTAAGCTAAGTGAGTCATTTATATCAGTATGCATAATTTTTATCAACTGTGATGATATTAAGATATTATTTTATATATGCATTGCACCCCCATATGCTCGGTACATTTCCATGGTACTGACCCACACACACCCTGTGTGTTGGGATATATTTTCTTGTAATATAGGTATAAGGTATAGTGTACATCTTCAGATCCAGTCAGTTCACGACATCCAGTCAACAGGTGATGAGTTTTTTTTATTCAAGGGCTTGAGTTAGTTAAACAGTTCGAGAAGTGTTGTATTTTCTTTATTCATCCATATTGAGTTGTGATAGTTGGGAGTCATGACCCAGCTACCTATAGTCAGTACTAGTAGAGGCTTCATAGACAGTTAGTAGAAGTTGATGTTTTTCTGTTTCAGTTTTGGTTGTAAAAGCAGAGTTGTAATCTTGTAAATTCAATTTTTTTATCTATCATATTCAGAAAAGAGTTATTTTCCTCAAATTTGTATTGATTTATAATTTTAATTTAGTTGCTTATGAGTTATGCCAGTAGAAGGGTTAGCTTGGAATCACTTGTGACCCTAAGCACCGTGTGATGTCTCGAGACCTAATTTAGGGGTGTTACAGACCCTCATCTAGCAGGTCCTCAAACGAGAATGGTGGAGCCCTCATCTAGCTGGTCAAGCCACCTCATCTACCCTCATCTAATAGGTATGATGTCTTTCATCCACCCTTAACTAACAGGTGTGATGTCTCAACCTAAGCTAGATACGTAGTTCTAGAGCACAAGGACTGCTTCTAAAAATCACACTCTTTACTAGTAGGTGAGATCCTATCCTTGAGCTCGCTCGGTGCTAGTTTCTACTCCCAACTGAAAGACACAGAAATGAATTCTCAATAGAACACTGGCTGAACTAAATCTAACACTAATCATATTACTCAAAAGGTCTGACTGAGTTACGCTGAGATCACTTGGTTCCGTATCTGATGAAAAAGATATCGAATCTTGGTATCTGACTGACGATTCAAAGCTTGAATAGATTACTCGAATCACTTCTCAGATTAGGATTGAATGACTTAAATACTATTAGAACTGAGCTGATTACCAGTCCGAGGCTTGATTACTAGCGACCCAGAGATTATAGAGATAACTGAGATTACTGATCTTTATTAAGCTTCGCACTTGTCTGAGGATACAGAGTTCTATAGTTCACTAAGTTTTGAGAATCATAGCTCGATTGGAATTATCAAGAAACTGACACGGGCTCTAGAAAACAGCTCTATTTTTGGGTATAAATACCCCCAGGACGCGACAACATAAAAGTAAGACATAATCATTCTTCATCACAAATCATTCATGCATCATCACGGTCATCCATTCATCACTACAATCATTATTCATCATTACAAGCATTCATTCATCATTACAATCATTCATGTATTATCATAATCATTAAACAATCACTTCAAGTAGTTGGGCATCATAACACACTTTCCCTTTCAAGATCCTTAGGACATCCCATTAAGCATTTAGGAAACATAGACCTCTATTCATCATCACAACCACCGAAGGGTCACTCCAAACCTTTAAGGATCATCAACATCGGTTCACTATCATATACTAGACTAGGGAAGGTATGCTATTATATTATACCCCATTGAACGAGATCTTACATCAAGTAGTTCATACCTATATCGGTCTTGTCATGTATTTGGATATCACTTGATTTAGGGGAAACTTAATACTAATATGTCACTATTTACTTGCTAACCACTTGACATGTATTAAAAACTTAGCATATATCAAAGAGTACAAAATTGGGGAATTTACAACCATCATATCTCGACTTGTTCACCAGGGTCTTTCAACAACAATTAGACATGACCGATTTTACACCTACTTGGGGATTTCATGCTATCTTGGCACATTTCACTTACTAAGGCATGCACGGACTAGCTCACAATTTGGGGTTTCCTATTCAACATACTATAGTGGCCCTTATGCTTCACCTAAGCTCTTTATCAAACCTATGGGGAACGTTCTTTCCTTATTCAACCATTTCTACACTCAAAAATCATGAACACATGACATGGAAAAACAACTTCAAGAGGGTCTATCACAAACATCACATGAATTCCACATACTAGGGTCAAAGCTCATAAATTTTTTAGGTAAACATAAATCAAAACTCAAGAACACATTAAACATCCTTTTCAACTCATACAAATCATTAAAAACTAATAAACATAAAAATATTTTAGTTTTAAAAAGGATTCTTGAGCTTCTTGGATGAAAGGGACCTAAGAATCAACATTTACATACCTTAACCTTTGAAATTGGATGAACTTTAGTCCTTGAAACTTTATCCACACTGGAAATAAATAAATTCTTGAAGCCCACACTATGAGGAACTTGATTCTTGAAGAAAGCTTGAAGATTTATGGATGAATTCTTTGAGGATTGAGGTTCTAGAATTGAAACCCTAGATATTCTCTCTTTAGAGAATTGGAAGAGAAATGGAGAAATTAGAGTTTGAATGAGGGTTCCTCATATTTATAGAGGCTTAAAAAAGTGGGATATGACCAAAATACCCTGACAAAAATGCCCTTGAATTGCTGGAAAAAATATTCTTGACGCCATCCGTGACAGGCCGTCAGGTTCGTGATAGGACGTCATGAATGGTCGTCACAAAAGGGGTCCATTTTCAGCCCAGGGCGATGACTTCATCAGAAATGTCATCATAATGTGACGACACCATCAAAAAGGTCATCAGAAACATAATAGCCCATTAGAAATGTCGTCACCATTTTCCAGCTTGATATGCTGGAGTAAAATACGTATTACGCTTTGCTCCGATATCAGATTTTGGCGAAATTGGTATCGTTGGAAAGATAATTCAAATATATTTGATTTAATTTATATAAATCCACCCAATTCTTCATATACAATGAGTTATGGTCGATTGATGTTTACCCAAATTTTGACAGTTAGTAAAACTTGAACGATAGGAAAATTTTCAACTCGTCCATAAGTTAGGAGACCTCTATGATCTTAATTAATGCTCAAATAGATTACCACATTATTCAAAGTATTTCATACTTGGGAGGATATTTTCAAAACATTTTGACTCAGATTTTTGCTTTACCAAATACGTTATAAGGTTCAGACTGGAAGAGGATTTTGCGGGGCATTACAAATGTTCTATTTCGTTTGTTCGAGGAGTGAAATTTGAGCTTTGGAAATATTAAGGATTTCCTTAATTTATCTCGTGTTTTAGATCTATATTTTAAGGTGAGGGATTCAGTATGTTTCATGAAACTTCTAGTGTTAGTTTGGGTTGTGTATTGATGCATTAGGGTCACGTCATTGTTTATGCTTCTTGACAGCTTAAGGTACATGAGCGCAACTACCCCACTCACAATTTGGAGTTCGCGGTGGTAGTTTTCATGGTTAAGATTTTGAGGGATTATCTTTATGGTGTGTATTGTGAGATTTTCACTGATCATCGCAGTGTTCAATATCTTATGACCCATAAGGAGCTTAATGCTAGACAATGTAGATAGATGGAGTTTCTTATGAATTATGATATTTACATTGTGTATCGTCTTGGCAAGGCAAATATAGTAGTAGATGCCTTGAGTTAGAAGGCGGTGAGTATGGATAGCTTGGCTTGTATTCCAGTTTCTCTGAGGTCATTGGCAGGGGACATCTAGTCTTAGCCAACTTGATGGTTTGCCTTGATATTTCAGACCCTAATAGGATTCTTGCTAGTGTTAAGGTGAGGTTTTCATTATGTGAGAAGATTCAAGATTGTTAGTTTGAGGATAGTAAACTTCGATTCCATCGTGATTAGGTGTTGAGTTGTGAGTACAAGAGGAACACCAAGTATTCTAAGGTTTTTTTTATTTTTGATGGCCACATTTGTGTTTTGATGATCCATGACTTGATTCAGTTGATTTTGCATGAGGCTCACAACTTTAGATATTCCATTCCTCCTGGCATAGCCAAGATGTATAGAGAATTGAGATGACATTATTGGTAGACTGGAATGAATATAGATGTGGAAGACTTCATAGCTCATTGCCTGTGTTGTTAGCAAGTAAAGGCCAAGCATCAACAACCAGGTGGATTGACACAGAGGTTTCCCATTCCGGAGTAGAAATACGAGAGGATTACCATGGATTTGGTTAGTGGTTTGCCTTGCACTTCCCATGGTTCTTATGGTATTTGGGTCATTGTATATCGTTGGACCAAGTCAGCTTATTTTATTCCTATTTAGATTTCCTTTGGTGTCGAGAAGATAACCCATATATATGATAGCGAGATAGTGCATTTACATAGTGTGCCTATTTCTATTATATCAGATCGTGGTTCTGTGTTCACTTCTAGATTTTGGAGACTATTTTAGGAGGAGTTGGGCACTCAGGTGGATCTTAGCAGCTGTCACAACCCGAATTAGGGTCTGGACATGACGAGTATCTCAAGTCCAGCTAGGATCAGAGACCACCCCCTTTACCTATACAAATAGGACATAACACACCTAGTAGCGGTTGAATTTCAAACATATAACAAGATAGAAAATAATAAGCTCAAAGACATCTAAGAGTGTCCACATAAATACCCAAGCTACATTAATATGCACAAAGCTTCTATACGAGAAAACAACCCACGAAGGGATATGTCTCCGACCGTGACAATGACAATGACAATGACGATGTAAATGAAAAGTCTTCAATTCTAATTTATGGAAGAAAAAACAATGGAATGATGAAGTGTTCCGGAGAATGAAAGCTCACCACTTTACCACAAATGACCAACTTTGAAATCACCTATCATTATGCAGGAAAGTAGATGTTCCTTAGGACCCTACATTGAATGGGGATACAACGTTCAAATATAGTTATCGGGAGAGCACTATCATGTAACTCAGGCATAAGGGTTAAATAATGTCAGTAAAAAGTTTAATTTCAACCTCACTGTATATGTTCACATACATGCATAGGTATATATAATAGATGATGGGGTAGGAAACAAGGTTTAGCATGTTAGTAAAATATTATCTAGGACTATGTTGTTCAACCATCATAAATAGGCGCCCACGGGCTATACGAGTTCAGCTCCCCCTGCTGAAAGGGCCCTAGTGCATATTAGCCGCACGAACCGGAGGTATCAAGGAAGACCAAGGAATTCCCTGACCCTAAATCAATCCTAGATACAAATATATTAATAGTGTGAACTATGCACTCAGTCATCAATATCAATCCTTACGTCGACAAATGTGAGTTTCCAGTATAAGTCATTTGAGACCCACACCTTCACGGCCTAGCTATATAACCCCCATTAAGTCCAATTAAAAACAATTTTCACATAACCCATTCATTAACCAAGGAATCATACATTAAGGCACACTGTGGTATCATCATACCATTTCACTTGTAAACTAATAATCATACCATTACAATTTCATTAATTCAGGGGAATGCCTCTACCCTCTTTTTGCATTAAATTAAATTTAAGGATTTCCTCAACCTCCTTTAATTTATAAAATCAAATTGGAGGAATCCCTAGACACACTTTTTTCATTAAATCAAAACATAGCCAACAAGGCCTTTAAAATCTATGTTCATTGTTTAACCATTTATGCAATGCAATAATATAGATGATTAAATCAAACCAAGTGACAATTCCACAATTCAATCCATTTACACAAGTGGGTTGACGGAATACAATTATTCAAAACCAATTTCCAAGTTTGAAACATCAATTAGGGGGGTCCATTTCAATTCCCACACCCATGCATCCCATTAATTCAAAAACATTCAATTCAAAGAATGACAACTCATGAAAATAATAGTAAAACAATTCAAAGATCAACCATTCAAAAACCCTCAACCCATGTCAAAACCAACTTTCCAATCCATAAAATTAAACCATTTAAAATACATACTTTTTCAAAATAATATTTGGGGAAGAGTAACATGCCTGAAAGTATCACAACTATAGAGAGAACTTACCCTTAAGGGACCTAATTGACACACTTCTTAGGAATCGTAAGAGTTCTTGACCTTGGGGATTTGAGAGAGGTTGAGAAATTATTTTATTTTTAAAGAGTGATAATGATACTCGAAAAGGGTTTTATGCCGTGGGTCATGATTAGAGTAGAAGGAAAATGTCCAAAGTGCCCTTAATGAAATACTGAAAACTGTAATCCAGTCATTATGGATAACCTTACAACTCTTAGGGTCACCTTATGATTCGTGACCTTTAGTCGCAGTATTGAAAACATCAATGGGAACCAATATTGGTCTGGGTACAAGTTGTACAGTATGACTCGTATGTAGACATCACAACTAGTTTGATTCAATTGTAGTAAAGGCAGAATAAATTGGGCACTACATTGGTTAGGCTATGAATAAGTATGATACTACTTATAGTGAGTCTAGACGGCTCGTATAGTCTCAATCATGATCTAAATAGAAACCTAGCCAAAAATGCTATTATGGCAACGATTAAAGTCCTATGGCTCATATGGACACCCTACGACTCATAGGGAGAGACATATTAAGGGAAGTGAGCTCAAAGGTCAAGAATATTTTCAGGGACCAAAAATCAAAGGTATTAGATTCTTCCCCCTAGGATCATTCATCCCCGAATGGTGAAGCAAGGCATCCCATAGCACGATTTAACATAGAACACAACGATACTTATCTTTAACAAAGACAGAAAACAATGATATTATGGAATACACATACCACAAGTGTAAGTAACCGAAGCAGAAAATAGGAATGGATATTTGGACTTTATGTCCTCTTTAGATTTCCTAAGTGCCTTTTTCAACCTCATGGTTTCTCCATAGAACCTTCATCGAAGACCCATCCTTAGTCCTCAAACGACAAAATTTCCTATTCAAAATCCTAACTGGGACTTTCTCATAAGACAGAGAATTCTAAACGCCAACACTCTCCAAAGGAACAGCTAAGGAAGGATCACCCATGCACTTCTTCAACATTGAAACATGGAAAACCGGATAAATAGAGCCCAAACTAGAAGTCAAATTCAATTCATAAGCCACATTACCCACTCGCCTTATGAAACGAAAAAGACCAACATACCGGGGACTGAGCTTTCCCTTCTTTCAAAAATGCACCAGTCTCTTCATGGGAGATATCTTCAAGAACACCAAATCATCCATATTAAACTTCAACTCCCTATGTCTCACATCCGCATAAGACTTTTGGATACTTTAGGGGCTTTGAGTCTATCCTGAATAACCTTCACCTTTTCCATGGCTTGGTGAAACAAGTCAGGACCAAATAACCTTTCTCATAAACCTCAAACCACCAAATTAGGGACCTACACCTTGTACAATAAAAGGCTTCGAAAGGATCCATCCCAATAGTAGAGTGAAAACTATTATTATACACAAACTCTATGAGAGGAAAATGACCAACCTAGCTCCCAACAAAATCAAGAACAAAAGGCCTTAGCATATTTTCCAAAGTCTAAATCGTCACCTTCGTTTGACCATTAATTTAAGGATGAGAAGTTGTGATAAGGTTCACCTTAGTCCCCAAACCTCTCTGAAAAGTATGCCAAAAAAGATATGAGAACTGAGTACCTCGATAAGATATGATGGTAACTAGAGAACCATGCAACTTGATGCTTTCTTGAATGAAAAGCTTAGCATAATTCGCTTCCAAATATGTAGTCCTCACTAGCAAGAAGTGAGTAGAATTAGCCATTCTATCTATGATGACCCAAATCAAATCTAACTGATTTCAAGATTATAGAAGATATGGTAACAAAATCCATGTTAATCATCTACCATTTCCACACAGGTGATTCAATCTCTTGAGATAAACCACCGGGCCTCAAGTGCTCCACTTTCACTTGTTGATACACCATACAGTTGGCCACAAAATTTGCTACAACCCACTTCATGTTATTCCACCAATAGATCTCTTTCAAATCATGCTACATCTTTGTCAAACCTCGATGAATAGGGTACCTTGACTCATTAGCCTCAACGAAGATCCACTCTCGCAGCCTATTAATACCAGGAACACATAGTCTACCTTTGTACCTCAAGATATCATCACCACCAATATCAAAATCCATCACCTTTTGGTGACCTATATCATCCTTGATTCTCATCAAAATAGGATCCGAAACCTACTTCTCCTTCACCTTGGAACCTACAGAGGTCTTTGCCACCTCTTGAACAATCACCCCACTATTCTCGCTAAAAGGTAAATATTCTTCACCAAAACTAAATTATCCTCATAAACATAAGACAATCCCCCATAGATAAACTACAAAGAGCATTAGAAACCACTATATCTTTATGTGGATGATAATGGAGACTCATATCATAGTCCTTGAGAAACTAAAGCTCTCTCTTTTGCTTGAGATTTCAACTCCTTCTGTGTGAATACTTACTATAAGATCTTGTGGTCTGCGAAGATGTCAACATGAACCCCATATAAGTAATGGTTCTAATTCTTCAAAGCGATTCGTACCACCAACAATTCCAAGTCATGAGTTTGATGTTTCCTTTTATGAACTTTCAGCTGCCTAGAAACATAGGACACAACATTGCTCGTTGTATCAATACACAACCAAGTCCCACATGGGATGTATCACAATAAACAACAAAGCCATCAGTACCCTCAGGTAGAGTCAAAATAAAAGCAGAACTCAACTTATCCTTCAGCTTCACAAATCTACCATTACAAGCGTCGGACCTTAGAAACTTTACCCTTTTCTGAGCCAACCTAGTCAATGGGGTAGCAATAGAAGAGAAATTATCCATAAACCTCCTATAATATCCAACAAAACCTAAGAAGCTTTGAGTATCGGTTGGAGTCATGGGTCTAGGCCATTTCTTAACCATCATAACTTTTGTGGATCTATTATGATCTTTTTACTAGAAACAACATGAAGCAAAAAGTAATAGCATTCAACCCAAACTTACACTTTGAAAACTTATCATACAAATACTGATCCTTTAGGGTCTACAACACTATAAAGAGGTTATCGACATGATCCTCCTCACTCTTAGAATAAACCAAGTTGTCATTAATAAACACAATCATGAATACCAGTTCATAAGATCCATAAATGTCATCGGTACATTAGCCAATCGAAATGACATTATATAAAACTCAAAAGCACCATATTGGGTTCAAAAAGCAGTCATAGGGATATCCTCCACCCAAATCTTCAACTGATGATAACATGATAGAAGGTCAATCTTCAAAAAGTACTTTGCACCTTGCAATTGGTCAAAAATGTCATCAATCCTAGGAAGAGGATACTTATTCTTCACTATCACCTTAATTAACTAGCGGTAATCTATACATATTTGAAGGGACCCGTTCTTCTTACACATAAAGAGTACTGGAGTAGCCCATGGGGAAACTCTAGAGAGAATAAAACCCTTATAAAAGATATCTTTCAACCCAGTTGGAACCAATCTATAGGGAGTGATAGAGACATGACAGTTTCCAGACGAAGATCGTTCCCAAAATCAATTTCCCTATCAAAAGGGACACCAAGAAGATCATCAAGAAACACTTCAAAAAACTCATAGATCACAAGGATAGATGGCAAGGATGGAACCTCAAAATTAGAATATTTAACCCAAACTAGGTGACATAGCCACTCTTTGGAAATCAATTTCCTGGATCTTAGATGAGAAATAAATCTTTCCTTAGGCACTCGGGAACTCCTTTTCCACTTGGTAGTTAGTTCATCTGAGAATTGGAAACTGCCCCTTCAGGTCCTACAATCTAGAGACATGTAGCTCAAATAAAGCTAATAAATCCCAAAAAAAACATCAAAATCTAACATCTCCAACTCTATCAAATCCAACTTCTTCTTATCACAAATAGGAACAACACAACATATGTAAACTATCCTAGCCACAGTAGAGTTACCCACTGAGGGACACATAAAAAGGATCAGGAATAAACTCAGGAGCAAAAAAATAAATAACCATGTGAGGGTTCATATAAGAAAAGGCAGACAAAGGATCTAGAAGACAATACACATCATAAGAGAAAAAATTTAGCATACTAGTCACAACATCAAGAGATGCATTAGAGTTCGATGGGTGGCAAGAGCATACAAATAATTTCGAATAGTATTAAAGTTAGAAGTAGAATCTTTTTGTGTAGGAGGTAAACATGCAGTAACCTGGACCTTATTAGCCCTAGTGGCAACATCACTAGTTCCTCTGAATATAGCCTGGGCTGGCCATATACAAAATAGCTATTTTTCTCCACATCACAAAAACCATGATGCTAGTGACCATAAAATGTTCAAGAAGGATAAGATGAAGCTGACTAGGCCTTACTGGTCTAAGATTAGGCACCTTGTTCCTTAAACCCACTGTTTCTCTGGAAGTGATGATTATTAGATAGCTTGGGATATGGATCACTCGCCGTAGAATAAAAACTAGAATTTCCCCACTTTTTCTTAGACCATTATCTGCCATCTCTACCACTATTCTCCTAGCCTCTACCCTACTCAAAATGCCTAGACCTCTTACTTTTCCTCTCCCCTATATCAAATTATTTCTTCTTTTCATTTTTAACTTTCTACATATACACAACAAGCCTAGAGATATCTATGTCACTATTTGGTAAGTCAACCTTGCACTCTAGCACCAAGTCTCAAGATAAAACCGAAGAAAATTTCCTCATCCTAGCCTCATGTTAGACATCAGATCAGGAGTATAACATGAAAACTGATGAAATTGTAGGGCATACTCTTTCACAGTCATCCTTCCCTATTTCAGACTCACAAATTCATCAACTTTTGCCTTTCTCAACTCCTAAGGAACGAAAAAATCTGGGAAGGCACCTGAAAATTCTTCCTATAGTTATCACTCCACATCATTACCCCTAGACTAATCCCACTCCTCATACCACTAATATGCCATATCCTTTAATTAATAAGCAATAAATTCCATACCCTTAGAATCAGAATCATGCATAGCTCAGAAGATCTTTTGTATCTCATTTATAAATCGTTGAGGATCCCCCTCAAACTTAGATTAAGTAATGGTCAGAGGATTGAGCCTCATAAGCTATCTGACTCGAGTAACCTTAAAAGAACTCAACACTATACTAGTAGGACCCAACTTACATAATTGAGATATCATCATATGGGTTAATAAATAAATAAATCGATGAAACTCAGGATTAGAAAATTCTCCCTGGGGTGGTGGAGCATGATCATTATTAGCCTAAGAAGGACTGGTAGGGATTGATAAAATCTGCGTGAGGCAGTACAATCAGGAGCTAGAGCCTTAGATCGAGTTTGAACCCCATAAGTAGGATAAGTTTTTTACATATTTTCCTTAGGTGGGATAGAGAAGTTCTATGACCATAAGATCTTCATGGAGGGATGATCTAAAATATGAAAAAATAGAGATTAGAGGAGTTTCAAAACCTTAGACTCTATAGTCAAAAATTAGAACACAAGAAAGGAAAATATTCCTAAATGCCTAAAAGCCTCTCCCTCATAAGTGTGGTGTGCTACACAACCATAAAAGAAGCTCTACATGACAAGGCTTTGTGGATACCCAATTGACCATGAACCTAGGATTTGATACTAACTTTTTCATGACCAAAACCTAGATGTACGGGTATCTCAAGTCCACCTAGGACAAGGGACCACCCTCTTTGCCTAGCCAAATAGGACACAACACACCTAGCATTGATTGAATTCTGAACATATAAAAATATAGAGAATAATAAGCTCAAATACATCTAAGAGTTTCCACATCAATAACCAATCCAAAGTAATATCCACAAAGCCTCAATATTAGAAAAAAACCTACATCAGGACATGCCCTAACACTAATAATGACAATGACAATGAAATATAAATGTGAAGTCTTCAATTATAAGTTAGGAAAAACCAATGGAATGATCAAGTATTTTGGAGAATAGAAGCTCACTGCTTCACCACAAATGATCGACTCTAAAATCACTTATCACTGCATAGGAAAAGTAAAAATACCTTTGGACCCTACATCATGTGCGGATACAATATCCAGAGATAGTTAGTTGGGTAGAAAATAACACGTAACTCAAGGAAACTGTATCAAAAGTTCAATTTCAACCTCATTGTACATGTTCACATATATGTATACATATATATAATTACTGCTAAGGTAGGGAACAAGATTCAACATGATAGTAAAATATTATCCTAGACTATGTAGCTCAATTATGATAAATAGGCATCTACGGGCTATATGGGTTCAGCCTCCATGCTAAAAGGGCCCTAGTATGTGTTAGATGGATGAACCGTAGGTATCAAAGATGACCAAGAAAAGCCCCAACCCCACATCAATCCTAGATATAAATATATTAATAGTGTGAATTTGTACACAGTCATGAAGATAAATCCTCACATTGGCAAATGTGAGTTTCTAGTATAAGTCATTTGAGACCCACACCTTTACGACATAGCTACATAACCTCCATTAAGCCCAATTAATTTTTTTTTTCACATAACTCATTCATTAACCAAGGAATCAGACATTAAGTCACACCACGGTATCATTATACAATTTATCTTGCAAGATTATAATCATCCTATAAAAACTCCATTAACTTGGGGGAATGACCCGACCTCCTTTTTGTTTATTAAATCAAATTGGAGAAATGCCTTGAACTCTTTTAAATTATCAAATCAAATTGGAGAAATGCCTCAGCCACTTTTTTCATTAAATCAAAACATAGAGAACAAGGCCTTTAACATCCATGTTCATTGTTTAACAATTTATGTAATAAAATAGTATAGGTGTGTAAATCAAACCAGTTGTGAATTCCACAATTCAAGCCATTTACACAAGTGGGCTGAGGGAATATAATTGTTCAACACCAATTTACAAATTCAAAACATAAATTAGAGGGATTACCTCGACCCTCATTCAAATTCCCATACCATGCTCCCCATTAGTTTGAAAATATTCAATTCAAAGCATGAACAACTCATGGAAACCATGGAAAAACAATTTAAAGAAAAACTATACCAAAATCATCAACCCATGTCAAAACCCACATTCAAATCCATACAATTAAACCATTTAAAATACATGATTTTCATAAAATAAGATTTGGGAAAGAGTAACTTGACCAAAGTATCATAATTCTAGTGAGAAATCACCCTTGAGAGCCCTAATTTACCCATTTCTTAGACACTCTCTTTGTTCTTGACCTTGGGAATTTGAGAGAGGTTGAGAAGTTATTTTTTTTTCCCAAAGTGATAATGATACCCTAAAGGGTTTTATTTCATGGGTCATGATCGGGGAATATGGGAAATGTCCAACGTACCTCTAGGTGAAATACTATAAAATTATCACCCAGTCATATAAATGACCTTACAACTCGTAGGATCACCTTTTAACTCGTGACCTCTATTTATAGTCTAGAAAACATCCATGGGCACCCACACTATGCTGGCTATAATTCATACCTTACGAATTATAGTTAGACATTATGACTAGATTGGTTCACTATAGTCAAGGCAGAATCAATTGGGCACTACACTGGTTGGGCTATGAATAAGCACAGTATGACTTGCAATGAGTCTAGACTATTCTATAGTATCAGTTTTGATTAAAATAAAAACCTTGACAAACACACTGGTCAGGCTGTGATTAGGGTCCGATGACCCGTATAGACACCCTAGGATTCATAGGGATATTCGTTATTTGGGTAGTGATCTCAAAGGTGAAGAATATTTTTTTGGACCAAATCTAGCGTGTTACAACAACTTTTCTTCCTAGATATATGGATAGTTTGTGAGGAATATTCAAGTTCTTAAAGATATGCTCCAAGTCCGTGTCATCCATTTTAGAGGCCAGTGGAAGCAACACTTAGCCTTGAAAGAGTTTGCTTATAATAACAACTATCATTCGAGTATTGAGATGGCACATTTTGAGGCGTTGTATTGTAGGAGATATCATTCTTTGAGATATCTGAGGTTAGGCCTCATGGTAGTAATTTGATTTAGGAGTTATTAGATAGAGTTAGGGTGATTCAGGATAGGTTGAGAGTGGCTAAGAGTAGGCAGAAGGCCTATCCAGATCGTAGGATTTGATCCTTGTTATTTAGAATTAGTGATAGTATATTCCTCTATTTATCTCCCATGAATGGTATGATGAGGTTTGGAAGGAAGGGAATGCTCAGTCTGAGATATATTGGACTTCTTGAGATTCTTCGCATAGTTGATGAGGTGGCTTATAAGTTAGATCTACCCTTAAATTTTTCTACTATTCATCTAGTTTTCCATGTCTCTATGCTGTGGTAATATATTCCTAACCCTTCTCATATGTTTAGATGGGGCTCAGTCCATTTGGATGAGCATTTGACCTTTGTATCAGTGCCAAAGCTTATTTTGGCTAGTGATGTCAAATGATTACGCACTAGAGGCATTGCTATAATTATTGTTTTGTGGAGGAACTGACTAGTAGAGGAGGCCTCTTAGGAGATTGAGATGAGATATAGAATAAGTATCCTTACCTATTCAAGACTTTGGGTATGTCCTAATCCTTAACTTCCTTGAATGAAATTTTCTTTAGTAGTGGACATTATAACAAACCTTCATGTTATTTTCTATATTTCTATTTATTTTAACTGTTAGAGAATTTCTATATCTTCCCCAAATAATTTATTACTTGCTGGGACTGATATTTTGGTCACTTGGCAGTTCATTTGTTTTTTAGGGACAATTCCCTATTTAGAAGTATTCACTGGTTCCAAATGGCTATCGGGCAAAAACATTAGTAAGACAACCTTGATATGAATTCTAACTACGCGAACTTCTCCATACTATCAATTTTAGTCTAGGTGGACTCTTGATTTAGGTCTTGCAGCATTCGGGCTCATTTCGACCTATTAGTCAAAATGTTAAAAAATAAAATATGGGTGTGAGACTCATATTTGGTCGAAAATGACCTCGGATAGAAAATCCAATAGCACCATTGAGTCAAGAACATCAAATTTTGTAAGTTTACATTGATTATTTGTGTATACAAGATTTTGAACGAATCTTAAGTACTCAGTCGAGTCTATTTTAGACTTGAAAAATAAGGTGCATCAGAAAATCTAGTGCCACCGCGATAATGGTATTTAAATCATTATTGTGACAAGTTTAATCAACCCAACCTTCTTTAATCACAAGGCTCAGGTCACAATAGTGATTTGCATATGAAGGCCCAATATGGTATGATTGCAACAACTTAGTCACGATGGTGACACCCAGTGCCTGGACTGGGTAAAAAAGGACCCTTTTTCCAGAATTTTGGCCATTCTTTATCACTTCCTTGAGAGCTAAAAACCCTAAATAGTATTAGGGCTTTATATTGAAGCTTGTTGGTGATTGGAAATCTATATTAACATTTATTCTCGTGATTATCTTTTGATTTGAGATAAGAATTCACCTTTTTCTTGGTGAAATTTCTTGGTTTATTTCTCAAATCCTTCAAACCTTTTAGGATTGAATTGAGCCCCAATTTATCTTGGGTTTTACCCATTTTTAAGGGTAATGATTCCTTGATTATGTAAGAATGTAGGGTTGGTTTTAGAAACATGATATCCGTAAGTGGTACCCGCATGGGTTTTTTGTGTGATTTTTGAACCCAAAGCACAATAATTAATTATGGTTATTATTATTCTTATATTGATGAGTAGAATGTGTTTATGATAACTTTGCATCTTTAGGAGAATTCTCATGAGGGAAAAGTGGTGCCTTAGTAGTTTATTGATCTTTCTTTGATGTCGAGGTAGGCTAGGTTTATCCCTTGTTAGATTGAACTATTTTATATTATTTTTATGATATTGTGTTAGATTTAGGATGGGTTTAGGTGTTGGATTGATAAAATGCAAGACTTGGGTTAGTTGGACCATTTAGGCCATATTGAAACTATAGAGTTGAAAACTTAGCTCATTTTCTTATGCTTTAGGTGAGTTGGACTTCATTTCTCATGTTTAGCATGAGAATGCCTTAGATCACTCAATATTGAGTAAAAATTATCTAATCACTCATGCTTAGGGTAATATTGGCCTTAGTTTCTTACACTAATGAAGGTTGCCTTAGTTACTATGGGACTTTATATAATGTGTTGGAAAGGATCTTTACATTAGGACTAAATGTAGCTCGTTTAACATCTAAAAGTAGATTTAGATACGTTAAGCCTAGCTCGGATAGAATTTGCCTAAAATGGAACTTGAAGATTAGGAGTGGACTCTTAACCAACTTTAGGCTATGACACATGCTAGTTTTGTAAAACTTTTACTCTTATTAAACTCTTGGAAAAGTTTATTGAAGCAGTATTGAAAAATCTTAATACTTGATTGTTATGTTGGTTAGTGTGAGGTTTGACGCTTATTGATTATGCTATAACTTATGCATGTGGATGATACTACTTGATGATACACCTTTGTGATTGTGTTCATTAATAACATCCTTATGTATTCGAGCAGTAGAGAGGAGCATGAAAAATATTTAAAGATTGTGCTCCAGGCCTTATGATTAGTAGACTCTGTACTATCAAATGACACACCACTAACTATCCCCAAAAGTTGAACCAATGCATCTTTGAGCACTGAAGAAAAAATAAACCCTAGTGGAGCCTAGGCTGGTCCCTGTCCCACCACTATAATTTTTTGCTCGAGTCAATGACATTCCTTGGACATGTGGTATCTAAGGATGGTATTTTGGTAATCCCAGCTACGATAGAGGTGATTTGTGATTGGGGGCCAGACCTATATCTCTGAATGAGGTTCATAGCTTTATTGGTTTGTCTGGCTATTATAGGTATTTTGTTTAGGGTTTTACTGCTATTTCACCCCCTTTGACAAGATTAACTCAGAAGGAGGTTCCTTTCTAGTGGTTCAAGGAGTTCAATTCGAGCTTTGGAAAGCTCTAGAATTTTCTTACTTTAGTTCTTATTTAAGCTTTTCCTATTGAGGTTGAGGGATTCGCCGTGTTTTATGATGCTTTTAGTGTTAGTTTGGGTAGTGTATTGATGTACCAAGGTCGTGTCATTGCTTATGCTTCTAGACAAATTAAGGTGTACGAGCTCAACTACTCCACTAATAATTTAGAGTTGGTTGTGGTAGTTTTTGTGCTTAAGATTAGGAGGCATTATGTTTATGGTGTGCATTATGAGATTTTCTCCGATCATCACAGTCTTCAACATCTTATAACAATGAGAGAGCTTAATTTTAGAAAACTTAGATGGATGGAGTTGCTTAAGCTTTATGATATTTCTGTCTTGTATCATTTGAGCAAGGATAATATAGTAGCAGATGCCTTGAGTTAGAAAGCAATGAGTATGGTTAGCTTGGCTTGTATTTTAATTTCTCTGAGACTGTTGGCATGAGACATCCAGCCCTTAGCTAACTTAATATTTTGCCTCAATATTTCCGACTAGAGGAGAATTCTTGGTAGTGTTGAGGTGAGGTCTATATTATTTGAGCAGGTTCGGGATCGTTAGTTTGAGGATGTTAAGCTTTGCTTCCTTTATGATCAGTTTTAAGTCGTGAGTCTAAGAGAAACGCCATAGATTTTGAGGGAGTTTTTAGATTTGATGGCTGCATTGGTGTTTCAATGATCGATGACTTGATTTTGTTGATTTTGCATAAGGGTCATATCTCAAGATATTCCATTTATCTCGACACAACCAAGATGTATAAAGATTTAAGACAACATTATTGGTGGACTGTTATGAAGAGAGATGTGGCAGACTTTGTAACTTGTTTCCTATGTTGTCAGCAGCTAAAGGTGGAGCATCAGCGACCAGGTGGATTGACTCAGAGGTTACCTATTTAGGAGTGGAAATGGGAGTGGATTACCATGGATTTATTTAGTGGTTTGCCTTGAACTTTTTTGGTTTCAATGGTATTTGGGTCATTGTGGATCATTTTTCCAAATCAACATATTTTTTTCTATTCATATGCCCTTCGGTGTTGAGATTTTAGCCCATATCTATGTTTGGAAGATAATATATTTGCATGGTGTGCCTATTTTTTTTATTTTAGACTGTGGTTTTTTGTTCACATTGATATTATGGAGAGTGTTTCAAGAGGATTTGGGCACTCAGGTGTATGTTAGTATAACCTTTTTTTGCAAAAGATGGCCTATTCGAGTGAACTATTCAGGTTCTTAAGGATATGCTCTGAGCCTTTGTTATAGATTTGGGATGCTAGTGGGAGAATCCCTTAGCCTTGGTGACGTTCACATATAATAATAGATATGATTCGAGTATTGAGACAACTCCTTTTGAGGCTTTGTATGGTAGGAGTTTTTTTTCTCCTGTTGGATAATTTGAGACTTTTGAGGTTAGGTCCTATTGCACTGATTTGCTTTAGAAGTCAGTGGATAGAGTTAGGGTAATTCAGGATAGGTTTAGAGCCATGTAGAGCAGGCAGAAGGCCTATGCAGACCATAGGCTTTGTTCCTTAAGATTTAGGGTTAGTGATCGTGTACTCCTCCATGTATCACCCATGAAGGGTGTAATGAGTTTTGAGAGAAAAGGCAAGCTCAGTCGGAGATATATTGGACCTTTTAAGATAGATCTCATTGTTGGTGAGGTGGCTTATGAGTTATCTCTACCATCCAATTTTTTTTGTTATTTATACAGTTTTTCATGTCTCTATGTTGTGGCGATATATTACCATTCCTTATCATGTGCTTATATCAGACTCAGTCCAGTTGTATGAGCGTTTGACCTTTGTTGAGGAGTTAGTGCTCATTTTGGCTAGTGATGTCAAGCAATTGCACACTAGATACAATCCTATAGTTAAGGTTCAGTGAAGGCACCGCCCAGAGGAGGAGGCCACTTGGGATTTTGAGAGGGAGATGTGGACTTAGTATCCTCACTTGTTCAAGACTTCAGGTATATCCTAATCCTTAAATTTTGTGGATGAAAGTTCCTTTGATAGTGGATATTATAATTACCCTTCAAGTTATTTTCCATATCTACTCTTATTTTTGCAATTAGAGCTTTTCTATAGTTGCCCTAAGTCATTTATGACTTGTAGGAACTGACAGTTTGGTCACCGAGCATTTTGTTTTTTTTATACCCAATTTCCTATTTAGAAGTCTTTACCAGTTCCAAATGGCTACCAGATGAAAACTTTAGCAAGACGACCTCAAATGTAAATTCTGACTATGCCAACATCTCGAGAATATTAATTTTAATCTAGGTGGACTCTTGATATGAGTCTCGAGGAATCAGGCTCATTTGATCTATTAGTCAGAAAGTGAAGAAAAAAAGAGTAGGTGTGGGACCTATATTAGGTTAAAATGACCTCGTATGGAAAATCCGATTGTGCCGTTGAGTCTAGAACACTAAATTTGGCATGGGTACATAGTTCAATTGCATATATAGGATTCTGAATGAATCTCAAGTGCCCAATCAATCCACTTTTGGACTTGGAAAATTTGGTGCATAAGAAAATCTGGTTCCACTGCGATCATGACAAGTATGGTCAACTCAACCTGCTGGGTTTGCTTATACAAGACTAATATGGTGTGATTATGATAGGTCAGTCGTGATAGTGACATCTGGATACTTGGACTGGGTATAAAAATAACCCTTTTCCATGATTTTGGCCATTCTCATCACTTCCTTGAGAGCTAAAACCCTTAAATAGTGTGAGGGCTTAAAATTGAAGTTTATTAATTAATGGGAAGATAAGTTAACATTTGTTTTCATGATTATCTTTCGATTTGAGGTAAATTCACCATTTTCTTGGTGAAGTTTCTTGATTTATTTGTCAAAACCCCCAAAACCTTTAGGGCTTGAATTGAGCCCCAATTTAGCTTGGGTTTCACCCATTTTTATTGGTAATGATTCCTTGAGCATGTAAGAATGTTGGGTTGGTTTCAAAAATATGATTTTCACAAGTGGGACCCAAATGGGGTTTTGTGTGATTTTTGGACCCGAAGAACAATGGTGCAATATGGGTATTGTTATTCTTGTATTGATGATTAGAATATATTTATGATAGCTTGGCTTCAAGTGGAGGTTTCTTAGAAAGGAAAAGTTGTGCTTTAGCACAACATTGAGCTTTCTTCAGTATCGAGGTAGGCTAGGTTTATCCCTTGTTAGATTAAGCTATTTCATAATATTCTTATGATATTGTTTTAGATTTAGGATGGGTTTAGGTGTTGGATTAATGAAATGCATGAATTGGGTTAGGTTGACCATTTCAGCCATATAAAAGTTTAGAGTTGAAAACTTAGCCTGTTTCCTGATTCTTTAGGTGAGTTGGAATTCATTTCTCATGTTTAGAATGTGAACTCCTTAGTCACTGAACACTGAGTAAAAATTACTTTAATCACTTATTCTTAGGGTAATATTGGCTTTAGTTGCTTACACTAATGAAGGTTGCCTTAGTTTCCAAAGGACTTAGTTAATGTATTGGAAAGGATCTCTACCTTAGGACTAATTGTGTCTCATTTACCATCTAAAAGTAGATTTAGAATTAGCCTAAAATGGAGCTTGTGGATTAGAAGTGCACTCTTAACCCACTTTAGGCTATGAAACATGCTAGTTTTTTAAAACTTGTATGTTTATTAGGCTCTTATAAATGTGTATTGAAGCAATATGGAGAAATCTTGATACTTGATGGTTGTGTTGGTTAATCTGAGGGTTGAAGCCTATTTATTATTCTATCACTTATGCATGTTGATGATAATCCTTGATGACGCTCCTTTGTGATTGTGTTAATCAACTACATCCTTGTTTATTAGGAGTAGAGAGGAGCATGTGTAGCACTTGAGGATTGTGGTCAACACCTTTTGATTAGCAGACTGTGCACCATCAGATGACACACCTCTAACTATCCGATCCAACAAATCTCTGAACGCTAAAGAAGAAATAAACCCTAATAGAGCCTTGGCTGGTCACTGGCCCACAGTTGGGGCAGAAGAATCTCTGGCTCAAGAGTGGAAATAGAGCCTGGGGAAGGCGGCCTATCCTTTCCCCTAGTTGAGGAAATATGACGCGACTTTCCTGACCTCTAGGTCATCCACGAACAGGAGTAGGATCCCCAGTCTTGGTTTCATGACCCTCATCTCGTATAGCGGTAGCATGTGTCCTACCCATCTGTGTAAGAGTAAAGTCAAGGGAATACTTCTTCTAACTAACTCAGACTCTTAGCATGATATGAGGGAATAAATTAATGAAATCCTAAGAATGTACCATAGCCTCCCGAAGATAGGAAACAAACGTCATTATTTTGATTCGCAGGACTCTACTACACAATTTTTCTTATATCAAAATACTGGTTAAAACTAGGATCTAATACCAATTCGTCATGACCCAATTTATGAGTCATGATGTCACCTACGCTATCCCACAAATAGGTAACCAAAATCGTAACCCAAAGTTTACCACAATGGGTTAACTTAGTGTAAGATGCCCAATCATAGGCGAAAATGAACAACACACTTATAAATAACCAAAGAGTTTTAAATAGATAAAAACAGTCAATACAAGATACCATCCCACGACCTAGTCAAGCCAATACAAGAGCATCTAATAATAATGCAACTCAAAGGCCTAGAATAGTCAAAAACAAACATCTCGATAACTAAAGACTAAATAACAAAATATAGAAGGAAATAGGTGACTCCAACTCCAAGATCTCACCCTATCTGTGGAAATATCAACATAGCCCAATCAATGATTAATGTTGACATCTAGTACTTGGGTATGGACCAAAGAGGTACAAAAGTATAGTATGAGTACCAGACTAATGGGTACTTAGTAGGCATCATTGGCCAACTAAGCTAAATTATGATAAAATACAAGACAACATAAGTGATTCAAGGTATAGAAACGAACCTGAATCATCTCCAACACTACTATACATAATTAGTAATTTAACCAGAATAACAATGTAACACAAGGCATTCACATATTCCAACATCATAGTGCAATATAAGTAAATAAATCAAAATAATAAAGCATCACAAGGCATCACGCAAGCAATCACAAAATACAAAATTAGCTCTCATACACCAATTGGTGCGAAAAGTAAATAACTTATCAAAATCTCCCATACGCCTAGAGAGTATACTATAAGATAGTATAAAGCAACTATTCATCGCTTACAAATAACCAATTCATTATTCAACCATCATTCCATAATTTACCATCAATCAACTATTTACCAACATTTGACATTGTACTCACATTCCATAATATTACCATCATTTAACAACTTATCATCATTACTCACTAGTCACCATTTATTAGCTAACCAACTCTAATGAATTAATCCATATGTTTACTACTCATCATTTAACCTCTAGTCATTACTTAACAACTATTTACCACATATACACTAATGACCATTTATTTGACAACCATCATTTAGAAACTAACATTTATTCTAATCATAATTTACAAAATAATCCTCGATTATCAACTAGGCATTATTTTATCACTTAAACAACTCCACCACTAATAATTAATTATCACTAATATAAACTATCACTAATCATCAATTATCACAAATCATCAATTATACCATCTTCTATTTATTTACCACTTTTTGGCCATATCCAACCTCGCTAATGTCAATTTTATACCCAACTACATATGAGTATATATGTATATATGTATGTATATATGAGTATATATTAATTTATATATATACATATATACATATTTACTCATATATATGTATAGATGTCTATATATATATGTATACATATAAATATAGAAATACATAGGGCATAACCGAACTTGAATCTGTAGATTCACACATAGGAAAATAAATATAATCATCCTCCAACCTTGTCGGGTATCAATGCATTATCATAAACATCGTCCAGCCTTGCTGGGTATCAATATATCATCATAATCATCCACCATCCTTTTTGGGTATCAATATATCATCACAATCATCCTTCGGCCTTGTTGGGTATCAATATATCATCATAATCATCCTCCAACCTTGCGGGTATAAATATATTATCTTAATCATCCTCTGGCCTTGTCAGGTATAAATTTATCATCATAATCACCTCCAACCATTTTGGTTATCAGTATAAATATAATCATAATATATGGACTCCAACCGCTAGCAACATCATTGTAGTCGATGGCAATATCAATAGTATAAGTGATCATATAATCAAGCATCGTGAAATCAAGAATAATTAATAGTATAAATTCCCATAGAATCAATAAGCATGACTTATGATATAATTCATAGAGCAATTGCTCATATCATGTCATAACCCAAACCAGGGCCTAGCCGTGATGAGCATTTCAAACCATGAAGGCACGAAACACCCCTATCTTTATGGTAATCATGCACCTAATTCATATGATTAATGTAATGCAGAAGAAACAAAATTATTCAAAAACATGGTCATAAATATGAAAAGAAATAATAACGGGGAAATAAGGTTCCCCCAACATCAATCAACCTCTAAACAACTGTCTGCGAAAATCTCTAACAAATGGCTGAGTCAAGTAACTGTATATAAACTAGGACAAGGCCCCCATTAGACCCCAAAACTAAATATAAGATAAAAGGACTGCAGGACATAAGACCTTCCAAAACATAAAAGGCTTACCACTTGTCTCTCCAGCTCTGTCTGAATGATCTACTGATTCTCTTGACCCCTAGACAGGGCCTCTGAACCTGAGAGGTTAGAGAGGGGAGGGGTTCAACACAAAAGTACAAGCACACAGAGATATCAAAACAAAACATAGTATTTTTACAAAATATAGTTGAGAGCCATTATAAAGCAATTTCATATCAAATCATTTGGAAATACATGGGCATAATGCAATAGTTTCTCAACAATAATAAAATGCAACTGAGTTAGGTGGAATACCCTACATAATTTACATCAACTGTCAAACCTCGGTTGCCACCAAGATTAGAGTATAAGTAAGGGAGAGACACACAAGACCACGAAGCATGGTGTCTTGACCCAATGGTAGTGCCCAAGATCTCTTAGCCTGGGCTCCTACCTATAGTCCCAATTTGGGAATGATATAAAGTAAAGTACACAAGATCACTTAGCTTGGTACCAAATTTTTGTATCAAAAAACACAGTTTCTAGTGATGAGCCTCTACACTCAAATGCCTTCTTCGGGAATCCACCTATCTCATGTAAAATCAATCCATTCAAACTTTGTTTAATTCCATCATGTAGCATATTATGTGGGGTATCACCATACCCAACTTGAAAGTCATTAATATCACATCCGCATATGCATAATCATGTAAAAACCAAGGTGCTTCATCATTTACAAGTGGTGAACAATAATTATTTCAAATTCATGTTCTCTTTTGTTGGTCACAATATGATATGGGGTATCAAGACATTATCATAGGAATTTGAAAGCAATTTATCATTCATATTTATCAAACTTCCATGGAAAATCTCAAATCACATATGCATGATTTCAACTATTGAAGTATATAGGCAAACAATTCCCATGACATAAAAAAAATGACTTAGAAATCATATTGAAAGTAAGTTATTAGCATCTGATTGAAAACCCCCATTTAAAAGCATGCATGTTCATAAAAACTACACCTATGAGATTTTTGGATAACTTCACATACCTTGATTACCACGAATATTAGATGTTTCTCGAAGCCTACATTGAGAGGATTCCAAATATATAATTAGTTCCTAAAACCCCCGGTTGAATCTTGAGTTGCTTGGGTTTTTATTTTGAAACCCTAAGGAGAATCCTTGAGCACTTTTGATGAATGAAGGTGTATTTTTGGGCCCTTGGAATTGAATTTCGTGTTTTAGGACTAAGTAAGGGTGGAAAAGGACCATTTTTCCCCAAAAACGAAGTGTTTAAGCCACTTGAATTCTTTACGTAGGCGCCGCCTAGGTGATCACCTATGTTTACATAGGCGCCGCCTAGGCTATCGCCTATGTTTTCATAGACGCCGCCTAGACTATCGCCTATGCTTTCCAGTGGCCATGGGTGATTTGTTAGGCGACGCATATCACTTTGAAAGGCCATAACTTCTTGCTCGGGTGTCGGATTTTAACAAAATTGGTATCGTTGAAGAGCTAACTTGAAGACCTATCATTTGAAACATAGTAGGATCCCTAATTCGACAAATACAGAGAGTTATGATCGATGAAAGCTGAAATAATTTACAACATCCACTAAAGCTTAGTCGATCGAAATAGTTTTAAGTCTTCCTTGAGTTGAAGGACCTCTATGGTCTAAATTAAAGCTTGAATGGATTCACATGCTACACAAATAATTAACATGTATTGACATAGGATTTTATGGCTTCGGTATTTATCAACACATCGGAATCATGGTCTAAATTGTAGCCCAAATGGCGGGGCGTTACATATCATCAATCGAGTTGTTTTCTAGCATGATTACTTGTAACACCCCAAGACTACCCCATAGACGTGACATGGTACTTAGAACAAAATTCTTCCTAAGCTAACCTATGATACTAGTATAACTCAAGAGAAACTAAATAAAATACATAAAACTAAAAGTAATAAGTGTAAGAGATATATTTAGTTGAACAAGTTCAATACAAAATAGTTTATAACATTTACACTTTGGTTATACAAAATAAAACTAAAATTAAATACATCAACTTTAATTGACTGTCTATCAGCCTCCACAAATACTGGCTAAAGGTAGCCGAGACATAACCCCAAACTTTCCCTACTCAATATGACTGAATAAAAATGGTACTGGAACTATGGTTAACCCGAGTCCTCAAATAAAAAAACTCATCACCTACTGGATGGAAGCTATGAACTGTGTGGTTATGCTGTGGGGATATAAATGGTACATACATTATGAAATAATGTAGCGACAAAGACATATATATGGTCAGTACTTCTGGAACATACTGAGTATATCTGGGTGAATGGAATTAGTAAAATTGAAGTTGAACATACTTTCAAATCATAAATGCTAAGTGTAAGAGAACTCACCTTGTTCATAAATAAAATTGAAATATCAAATATCATAAAACATGAATAATAAAGCATAATCTGATAAGCTTAGTGAGTCATTACACTTAGTTTCTAAAATCATTACTTATAAGGGAGGTTCTTATAACCGATATAAATTATATGAGCTATCATGTAGTCTAACGTCTTATACACATTGAGAAGAGTTGTTCTACCCTTGCCATCAGAATAGAACCTTAACTTAGAGTGATCACTAAACTTAAACCAATTGGGAAAAGAGGTGACACTCTCTGGAAGGCTCCTAAGCCTATGGTGGCACGTAGTTTCTAGAGAATAGGATGCGGTAAACCCACATTCTCTTCCTGGTGCTAAATAATACTCACAAAACGTTTACTTATATGTTCATACTTATGAAATCCCCCTTAAAATAGCATATGGGTTTACAAACTTAAAGCCAACTATGCTTATCTTACTTAAATCATGTTATAAGGAAATTTGTGGATTTCATATCTTATCTGAGATCATAAGATCAAAAAAGAACTATGATCATGTTGTAATACTTGCAACTTGAACTTATAAGCATGAAATTTTTGTAAACTTAGTAACGTATGCTTAAACTTAAAATCATTCATCATCTTATCGAAACATCATATCAAAATATCAAACTAAATACTTAAGATCACTTTCAGGGATAAAAACATAAGTAAACATTAAATCATATGCAAAGTAATATTTAATTCATGAGAAAGTATCAAAATCATAGAGCATAACTAAAGTGGGTATCAAACCCAGTAAGTAACTTTCTTTAAAATCAATTTAAAAACTTTTAGGCACAAGGATGAAATATTATCCCTATTGAAACTCCACATACCATTTTTTCTAGAAAAAACTTGAATATTGGATATTTTGAAGTTGAACTTTAGCAAGAAGCACTAACTTCTTTCTCTTGAGATTAGAGAGGAGAATAGGCTTTTAAAACTGACTAAAAATGGGTAAATAATTCTTATTGGCTAATTTAAGTTGTGGAAGAGGAGTTTGATGTGAGGAAAAGTGAAACACCCAGGGTTTGGCTCATGAAAATTTCCTGAACATTGAGCTCACTGTACTATTGATGACATACCCATATGGTTCGTATTGTGCGGGTACGGGTCAGGTGGTCCAAATTATTAGGTGTCCAGTGGATGGTGGTTAGGCTTCTATTTTGGTTACGACTTGGTGGTACGAATCGTTAGGGGTGGTGATGGATCGTTAGGATGATCCTTCATTATATTAAAAACTTAGTAACTTAACTTGGCTCTGAGTATGAGTGTCTCACTAAGAGCCATTAGGATAGGGTACGAGTGGTATATCTAAATCGTATGTTGTCTAGTGTCAATCCCTTTGGATTCTATCTAGGGTATGACTAGGCCATACTAGTCGTATGATTTGGTAATGAGTGGGATTAGGGAGTCATATAGTGGACAGTGTGTGGGTGTCCAACTCAATATATTTATGATGACTCAATGGTACTAGTCGTATGTTGTAGTCATGAGTCATAGGATCAACTCATAACCAAATGAGGTATATTTTTACAGTTTTAAGTTAGGGGCATTCTGGATATTTCCCCTTTTAACTTCCTTTGACACCACAACATAAAACATCTTTTGGGACTTTATTAACCTATTATTCCGAATCAAATAATCTTAAAATCTCTCTCAAACACTCTTTCAAGAAAAAGTCTAAGGTTTTACCAAGATAACTAGTTAAGCCTTTCAAAGATTATTTCTCTCCATCTTCGTTGGTGTCTATGACATGTTACTCCTCCCTCATTTCAATTTTACAAAGTGCATGTTTTTAGTATATGGTTTTCATGATATTATTATGGTTTTACAATAAAGGTTGGGGTTTTTGGATATTCATGGTTGAATACTATTTCTCATGATTTAAATATGGTTTTTTCTAGTTTTAGTTATGGTTTTCCACATTTGGATTCATCGGAATGGTGATTTAATTAAGAGATCATAGTTGAGCCCCAAATTTGATGATTTTGGCTTTGATAATGGCATGCTCTCAACCTATTTGTGAAATTGACAATGAGAATGATTTTGTCTTATAGTTTGACTATTCTTGAATCCTTGCATTGCATAAATGGTTAATGAAACTTAAATTTCTTTTGGTTGGTTTAGTAAGGTTTTGAAAAGGCATTGGTGGCCATGTTTTTATTATAAATTATTTTCATTAATTAGAAATAATGGAGTCTAATTCTGTCTAATAGTCTATATGGAATAAAGTAATAGACTTGCAAGCTCTAATTTTTGAATGATAATACCAATGGTTAATGCCTAATAAAGTACTCCTTAAAAATGTTTGGGAATGTGTAAGTGGTTTTAATATGGGATTAAAGAGCGTCGAATAGCAAGGCTATGAAAGGTGGGGGTCCCATAGGGACCGACACTGGAAACCCATGTGGATGTGAATGTTGTATCCCCGCGCGACGCCGGAACTATCCATACTACTATTACTCTTGCTTAGTGAATTGGATTTGGGGGACAGCATTGAGTCAGGCTGATTCATTCTCTGGATTTATGTTATGGACTTTTTTTCATTATGGTTATTTCATTAGTTTTGTTTTTGGCCATGGTCGGGGGCATGTCCCAATTAAATATTCCTTGATTCTTATTAGAGGCTCTGCCAGACGACTATGGACATGGGCATTGTCAGTATTGATTTCAACCTTGGTATAGGTATTAGCATTAGTTGGATATTTGGTTGAGCTTATTAGATTATGATTTTTGACTTTATTTAATGTCTTTGAATTATTATTATTTTATCTTATTATTTGTTATGAATTCATCCGACATAGGGTGTAGGATGGTTACAGTTCTATAATGGGAATGGTCTCCAATCCTAGTTGGACTTGAGATGCCCGACACGATTAGGCCCTATTTTGGGTCATGTCAGATTGGTATCAAAGTCCTAGGTTTTTGGTAAACTGGGTATCCGACAAAGTCATGCGAGTAGAGTCTCTTTTAAGAGTGTGGCACGAACACTTATAAGGGAGAGGCTATAAGAGATTTAGGAATGATTCTCTTTCTTATGTTCTATATTCAAGTTGTCGAGTCTAAGGTCCTGAAATATTCTCTAATACTCATTTGTTTGCTTTTCAGATCATGCTTCCCAGACTATCAGAAGTTTACTGAAACTTCTTTGTCCCACTCGAGGATAATATTGATGGGACCTATCCTACTTATATGATCCATACTTGGTCTAGGGGACTAGTTTATGATTGACCGCATAGAGTTCCACCGTTTTACTCCAGTCCTTCTCTAGCTCCTCAGGCTGATGTAATGAATGCTGAGTTTCATCAGTCCATTCATATGTTGGCTTAGTTTGTAGGTTTTCAGTTTGAGCATGGTACTTCTATTACTCCATCTTATGAGTACACAAGGGTTGGCTAATTTATAAGGTTGAACCCTCTTGTGTTTACTGGTGTTAAGGTTGAGTAGGATCCTCAAGGTTTTAATAATAAGATGGAAAAGATCTTTTGTGTTATGTAAACTACTAATATGGAGGGTGTGAAATTTGTTGCCTATCAACTGAAAGACATAGCATACCAATGGTATGAGGAATAGGAACAGTCTCGGGGTGATGTTGTTGAGTTAGCCCTATGGGATGATTTCTCTAGTGCTTTTTTGGACTACTTCTATCCTCAAAAGTTGAAGGAGCCAAAGTCAATAAAGTTTTTAACCTAAATAAAGGCAAAGTATCAATGAAGGAGTATGCCTTGAAGTTTCACCAACTGTCTCGATATGCTCCAGAGTTGGTTTCTAGTATTAGGGATAGGATTAAAAAGTTCACTTTGGTTTGTCCAGATACTTGATTTTGGAGAGTAAGGCTACCTTATTGAACAAAGAAATGGGCATCTCCAGGTTGGTGGTGTATATGTTGTAATTTGTGAAAGAGAAGAAAAAAAGGATAAGATAGAGGAAAAGTAGAGAAAAAAGTACAAATTTTAAGTAGGGTTGTAGCCAATAGCAGAGTAACAGGGATGGTGGAAAGTGGCCTAAAAAAAGTGGGGCAATTCTGGATCTTAACCAACCGCTAGTGCTCCCTACCCAAAGCCTTCTAGTGACAGGTATTTTTAGAGTGGAAAGAATTATAGGGAACAAGGTTCTAGATCTCAGTCTAGTGAGGCCCAGTCTACTTTATCGTATCCTCCATGCTGATTTTCTGGTCGATTACATCATAGATACTATGATGAAGGAAGGTACAAGTGCTTTAACTATGGTCATCTTGGTTACATGTTTAAAAGTTATCCTATTAGTAAGGTTGTATTTGGGGAAAACAAGGTTCTTGTTTCCTCTTCTTCAGCTTCAGCACCAAAGAGTGCACCATCTGGATCCGCCATTGGTCAAAATTGAGTCTATGATCTCACTATCTATTAGAAGTCCGAGGCATCACTTGATATTGTTATTGGTATGTTGAAACTCATTTCCTGTGATGTGTAGTGTTTACTTGATCCGAGGCCCACTCTCTCTTATGTGACCCCATTTGTAGCTGAGCATTTTAGTTTCTACCCCGAGTGTATTTCAGACCTTTTTTTTATTTCTCCCTAAGTGGGTGAATTTGTGGTTGCCAGGAGAGTCTATAGGAGTTACGTGTTATCCGTGGTGGTCGGGAGACTTTGGTGGATCTATTTGAGTTAGACATAGTTGATTTTGATGTCATAGTAGAGATGGATTAGTTGCACTTGTGCTATGCTTCTTTAGGCTGTTGGGACCATAAAGTTATCTTTAAATTACCTAATGAGTCAATAATTGAGTGGTAAGGTAATTCCCTACCTCCTTAAGGGATGTTTATATCATATCTTAGAGCTCAAAGATTAATTTCCAAGGGGTGTCTCTAACATTTGGTCTGGGTTAAAGAGTCAAACCTAGAGGGTCCTTCATTAAATTCTATATCAGTGGTGAATTTATTTTCTAAGGTCTTCCCTAATGATCTTCCTGGTGTTCCTCCTGATAGGGAGACTAATTTAGGGATAGATCTTATTTCTGACACCCATCCTATTTCTATTCCCCCTTATAGAATGGATCCAGCTGAGTTAAAGGAGATGAAAAATCAACTAAAGGATCTTTTAGATAAGGGTTTCATCCATCCTAGTGTGTCTCTGTGGGGTGCACCAATTTTATTCTTGAGAAAGAAGGATGGTTCCCTTTGGATGTGTATTGATTATCGACAATTGAATAAGTTAATGATAAAGAATAAGTACCCTCTTCCAAGGGTAAATAATTTGTTTGATTAGCAACATACTGCTAAGTTTTTCTCCAAGATTGATCTTTGATCCAAGTATTATCAGTTAAAGATTAGGGAGATGGATATTCCTAAGGCTGCCTTCTATACTCGATTTGGGTATTTTGAGCTTCTGGTTATCCTTTGGGTTAACTAATGCCACGACAACATTCATAAACTCTATGAATAGAATCTGTCATCCGTTTCTAGATTTGTTCATCATTATGTTCATAGACGATATACCAATCACCTAATCACCTTCACTTTGTTTTGTAAACCCTAAAGGAGCAGCAGTTGTATGGGAAATTTTTGAAGTGTGAATTCTAGTTTAATATTGTCACTTTTCTGGGTTATATCATTTCTAGTAAAGGGATCATGGTGGATCCGAAGAAGGTTGTAGTGGTTAAGAAGTGGCCTAGACCTACGACTCTAACAAATATTCGAAGCTTCTTAGGTTTAGTTGGGTATTACATAAGATTTGTAGAAAGTTTCTCTTCGATAGCTACACCATTGATTAAGTTTACCTATAAGAAGGTGAAGTTCTTATGGTCTGATACTTGTGAGGGGAGTTTTGAGAAGCTGTCGGATAATATGACTTCGGCTCTAGTCTTGTCTTTTCCCGAAGAAACTAATGGGTTTGTGGCAATTATGATGCGTCCCTTGTGGGGCTTGGTTGTATCTTGATACAACATTAGAAAGTGATAACTTATGCCTCTAGACATTTAAAGTTGCATGAGTAGAATTATCCTACACATAACTTGGATATATTAGTTGTGGTATTTTCATTGAAAATCTATCATCACTATTTATATGGAGCGCACGTGGATATGTTTTCAGATCATAGGAGCCTATAATATGTCTTTACTCAGAAAGAGCTTAACCTCAGGCAAAGGATATGGCTAGAGCTGCTCAAGGATTATGGAATAAGTCTTTTCTACTATTCAGGTAAAGCTAATGTGGTTTCTGATGCTCTTAGCAGGTCATCCATGGTGAGTTTAGATCATGTGGATGAGGGAAAGCAATAATTGGTGAAACATGTTCACCGTTTGGCTAACCTTTGAGTTTGCTTCTTGGATTTTGAGGATGGTGATGTGTTTGTGCAGAATGTTTCACAGTCGTCCTTGGGTGCTGAGGTGAAAGAGAAACAAGTGTTAGATCCTATCCTGATAAGGATCAAGCGTGATGTATGTGGGCAAAAGGTGATGGACTTTGAGATTGGTGGTGATGGTACATTGTGTTTCCAAGAGATATTGTGCATTCCTGGTATGGATGCATTGCAAGAGAGTATCTTTGCTAAGGCACATGAGCCGGGCTATGCTATCAATCCCTTCTTGATGAAAATATATCATGACCTTAAAGAGATATATTGATTGAAAAATATGAAGTGAGATATGGCTAGTTTTATGGCTAAGTGCATAGTCTGTCAGCAAGTAACAGTTGAGCATATAAGGCTCAGAGGATTCTATCAAGAAATTAAGTTGCCTGTGTGAAAGTGGGAAGTGATCAACATAGATTTCGTTATCAGTCTTTCTTGATCTCGAAATTAGTTCAATTCAATTTGGGTCATCGTAGATAGGATCACTAAGTCTACTAACTTTTTGCCATTGAGGACAAATTTTTCTACAGAGGATTATGTGAGATTGTATCTTCATGAGATTATGATGTTGCTTGGAGTCCCTATTTCTACTATCTCAGATCATGGTATGCAGTTTTTATAACCTTTTGGCAATATTTTTAGAAAAGTTTGGGGACTACAATTAGTCTTAGTATGACTTTTAGAAAGTACTATTCAGACATTAGAGGATATGCTTAGATTTTGAGTGGTTGACTATAGTGGTAGTTAGGTATAGCATTTGTCTCTTATAGAGTTTACATATGATAATAGCTACCACTCTAGCATTAGGATGGCTCAATTCGAGGCCTTGTATGGTAGGAGGTTGGTGAGGCGGAGATGTTTGGCCCAAATTTGGTTAACCAGGCCATGCAGAAGGTGAAGGTGATTTGGGAAAGGCTTAAAGTTTCCCAAAGTCACCAGAATTCCTATATGTATGTGAGGCATAGGAAGTTAGAGCTTGATATTTCTGATAGGGTGTTCCTAAATCTGTCTCCAATGTAGGGGTGATGTGGTTTGAGAAGAAGGGGAAACCCAGTCCCCAGTATATTGGTTTGAACTTGGTCTTGAGAAGGGTTGGCAATGTTGCGTATGAGTTGGAGTTGACTTCTAGTTTGATCTCCATTCACCCATTTTTTGATGTTTTAATATTACAGAAGTGTGTTGGAGATTCCTTGCAAATTATGCCTATCAAGGATATTGGTATTTTGGATTCCTTATCTTATAAGGAGGTTCTGAAAGAAATCTTAGATCAGAAGGTTCATCGGTTACAGACCAAGCACGTAGCTTCAGTAAAGGTTCTATGGAGGAATCACAAGGTTGAAGAGGCTACTTGGGAAGTTGATAAGGACATGAAGTCCAAGTATCCATATTTGTTTTTCGAGAAGATCATGCGTAAAGATGTGTTATTCTTAACATCCTTATTTTCTAACTTATTTAAATATCAGAGTAGAGGTGTTTGGGGTTTGATCATGCCAGTTAATGCCTTTTCCCATCATTTGGGGACAATTAATCCAAATGGTGTAAAATCGAAACACCTCAGGTTTTGGCCCTTGGCAATTTCTTGAGCTTTGAGCTTACTGTCCTTTGGCGACTTAGCCATACGGGTCGTATGGTATGGGTACGGGTCAGGTGACCCAATCATTTGGTGTCCAGTGGATAGTGGTTGGGTTTCTATTGTGGTTATGACTTGGTGGCATGGGTCGTTAGGGGTGGTGATGGATTGTTAGGATAATCCTTCATCAAATTAGAAACTTAGTGACTTAACTTCGCTCTGAGTATAAGTATGTCGCTAAGGCTTGTGAGTATAGGCTACGAGTGGTATAGTTGAATTGTATGTTTTCCAGTGTCAATTCCTTTGGATTTTGTCTTGGGTATGACTACGCCATATGAGTCATATGGTTTGGTAAGGAGAGGGATTAGAGAGTTGTATGGTGGATAATATGTTGGTGTCCACCTCACTGTATTGCGGTATTTTTATAGTGTTCAGTTGGGGGCATTCTGGACATTTTCCCTTTTAACTTCCTTTGAGAGCTATACTTAAAACACCTTTTGGTACTGCATTATCCTATTATTCCCAATCAAACATTCTTAAAATCTATCTCAAACTCTCTTTCAAGAAAAAGGCTAGGGTTTCATAAAGATAATCAATTAAAGCTTTCAAGAGTGGTTTCTCTGTATCTTCCTTGGTTTCTATGGCATGTTACTCATCCCTCATTGTCATCATACAACGAGTATTTGTTTTAGTGTATGGTTTTCATGATATTATTATGGTCTTGCAATAAAGGTTGGGGTTTTTGGATGTTCATGGTTGAATATTGTTTCTCATTGTTTAATTATGGTTTTTCCTTGTTTTAATTTTGTTTTTCCATATATGGGTGCATGGGAATGGTGATTTAATTAAGGTGTCTTGTTTGAGACCCAAATTTGATGATTTTGGCTTTGATAATGGCATAAGAATGATTTTGTCGCATAGTTTGACTATTCTTGAATCCTTGCATTGAATAAATGGTTAAAGAAACATGAATTGTTTTTGGTTGTTTTAATAAGGTTTTGAAAAGGCCTTGGTGGCCATGATTTGATGATAAATGGTTTTGATTAATTGGAAACGATGGAGTCTAATTGGGTCTAGTGGTTTATATGGTATAAGAAAATAGACTTGCAAGCTCTAATTTTGATATGATGATACCAATGGTTAATTCCTAGTAAAACATTCCTTGGAAAATGGTCGGAAATATGTAAATGGTTTTAATATTGGCTTAAAGGGGTCCGAGTAGCAAAGACGTGAAAGGTGGGCATCCTGGGGGAACCAACACTTGAAACTCATGCTTGCCGATGTGAGGGTGGTCTTGGTGACTGTGTGCATGATGTAACACTTCATATTTTTAGGAGATGTACTAGTCATATCAGGTTCTTATCCAGTCTTGTGGATAACAAGCACCGAGGTTCTTTCAGCAATGAGAACTAAACCCATATAGCTCGTGGGTGGTTTTAGGATGGTCAAGCTACTCACCCCAAGTTATGGTTTTATATGCATGCTAAAACTTGACCCCTACCTTGGCGCGATATATATGTATATATGTGATTGCATATGGTTACTTGATTTTGTTTTAAATAATGGCATTACTTTATCTTTATCCCTGAGTACATGCTAGCTTTCACTCTGCTAACCAGCTCCAGGGGCAGTATCCCCACGCGAAGTAGGAGCCAGCCATACTACTACTACTCCTGCTCAGTGAATAGGATTTGGGGGACAACTTTGAGTCATACTGAAGTGGTGAGCTTCCATAATCCGGAAGACTCCATTTCATCCTATGGACTTCTCTTCCTTATGGTTATTTCATTGGTTTTGGTTTTGGCTATGGTCGGGGGAATGTCCCTACCGGATGATCCTTGATTCTTTTTAAAGGCTTTGTCACACTAATATGGGCATGGATGGTATTGGTATTAGTGTCATCCTTGCTATTGGTATTGGAACCGGTTGGATATTCGGTTGAGGTTTTTGGATTATGATTTTTTATTTTATTTAATATTTTTGGATTATTATTATTTTATCTTGTTATAAGTTTGGAATTCATCTGACATAGGGTGCAGGGAGGTTACGGTTGGTTATTAGGGGTGATCTCCGATCCTTGTTGGACTTGCCCAACAACAAACCCAGTGTATTCCCACCTAGTGGGGTCTGGGGGGGGGGGGTAAGATG
>NW_025859158.1:136625-137303 GCF_002878395.1 Capsicum annuum
CCTATCTAGGGTCATGTCCTCGATGAGCTGTAACTGCTCCATGTCCCTCCTAATCACCTCACCCCAGTACTTCTTCGGCCTACCCCTACCCCGCCTAAAACCATCCAATGCTAGCCTCTCACACCTACGAACCGGGGCATCCATGCCCCTCCTCTTCACGTGTCCGAACCATCTCAATCGGACTTCCCGCATCTTGCACTCCACTGGAGTCACACCAACCTTCTCCCGGATAGTCTCATTTCGAACTCTATCCCCTCTAGTCAGCCCACACATCCAACGCAACATCCGCATTTCTGCCACCTTCATTTTTTGGATGTGGGAGTTCTTAACTGGCCAATACTCCGCTCCATACAACATGGCCGGACAGACTACCACCCTGGAGAATTTGCCTTCCATCTTGGGCGGCACCTTCTTATCACACAACACTCCCGACGTGAGCTTCCACTTCATCCATCCCGCCCCAATACGGTGCGAGACATCCTCGTCAATCTCACCATTACTCTGGATCACGGACCCGAGATACTTGAAACTATCCCTTTTACATACCTCCTGTGATTCCAGCTTCACTACTACCTCATTCTCCCTCCTCACGTCACTAAACTTGCATTCCACATACTCTGTCTTGCTTCTGCTCACCCTGAACCCTTTAGACTCAAGAGTTTGCCTCCACACCTCTAA
>NW_025859158.1:140303-141033 GCF_002878395.1 Capsicum annuum
AACACTCCTTACATGTCCCTAAACTTAACCCTACAAAATATATAGCTTCTAAACACATTACAACCCTATTAACATCTCAAAGCTCATCATCCAAGAGCACTAAAAGAGAAAAACAACTAGGGTTGCATAATTAAGCTTGAAGATCCATTTTCAAGGAAATTCCTCCATCAATCATCAAGAACCTCCCTTCCAAGGTATGCGTAGTGTTCATCCACGGATTTCTTTCGTCCGTGGAGTTCAAGAATCAATCTTTAAAATACAAAAGTCTGGTTGATTGTGGTGATATGATCATACCCATGTTGATGCTTATTTGTTTTGCTATATAATAGTATGCATGAGTTGATTTATGGATTCCTTTCATCAATAAAGCTCAAAAACCCTCTTTTTCATTATAAAGTATGATTTTTATATTGTTGGGTGTTGATGATCATGTTGTTGATATTGGGTGATTCTCAAGATGGAATCTTTATATGTTTTTATGGATTCATGATATCATATGAGTTGGAAATATGTAAATTTGGCTGTTCATGATGTATAATTTGATGAATCCGTCTATGCTTAAGATGTGCATGTAAGGTGTTTGATAAAATGCCTAAGGAACTAGAAATTATGCAATAAAGCTAAATTGTGACTAAGTGAAGGATTCATGATATGCCCTTATATTCCAATGACTTCTATGTTGATAATGTGCCTTGTAAATGTTGTTGGAATATAAGGGCATATCATGAAT
>NW_025859158.1:141133-192326 GCF_002878395.1 Capsicum annuum
TGTAAGGTGTTTGATAAAATGCCTAAGGAACTAGAAATTATGCAATAAAGCTAAATTGTGACTAAGTGAAGGATTCATGATATGCCCTTATATTCCAATGACTTCTATGTTGATAATGTGCCTTGTAAATGTTGTTGGAATACTCATGAACTATTCTTATGAGATTATGCTATGTTTACTTGCAAATCCTACTTATGAACAAGATGTATGATAAGCATGCAATCCACATGAACTTCCATGCTATTAGTATGTGTTGCCACTATGATTATGCAACAATAATAATATTAAGATTGTGCAAGTACTTCCATGTGATATGAAATCCTTTCCATGCAATACATTATTGATAATCATGCATAGTATGCGATCCCTACTTATGATATTATATATTATGGACTCTACTCTTATGATAAAGTCAGTCATGTGTGTCAGTTTCCTTCCATCGAGTCTTGGGGGTACTTGTACCTAAAAAATATAGTTGTGTGCCTAGAGCCATGTCATGTTTTCACGATACTCCCAGTCAAGCAATGATCTATAGAATTTAGTCAGTCATGTGATTTAGGAAAACTCAGAAATCTTAGTAGTCCAATAATCTCAGTGCTCAGTAACCTCAGCAACCTCAGTATTCACAGTTAATCTCAGTAACTTTAGTACTCTCAACCAGTCCTTAGAATCATTTCGTCAATCATTGGAATCCAGTAAACTTAGTTTTGCTCTGCTAAACAATACCACTAGTATCAGTCCAGTTAGATGATATGTTTAGTAAGACAGACAGGTGTTGAACATAATATAGGTATGTGATGGTAGATCAAGTACCTAAGCCAGGCCCTCAGATTTTAGTAGTAGACCCAGTATGTATAAAAAGCAGTAAGGGAAGACAATTCCAGACTAATTATCATCTCAGTGCAGAGTTTTTCACTTTAGCTATCACAAAACCAACTCAGGCATTGCATACCAACTCTATGGTCACGAACTATAATCATGTATGAATTCAATTTCAAGCATAAGAAGTCCCTTTTACTCCATAGTATGAGTCATGTTCCATGATAACAATATCCTTTCACACACTTTCCATGGGATTATGTGCGCCTTCAGTTACCAGTATAAGGGGTTCAGTTCCAGCTCCCTCATTATTCAAATCATGTCCCACGAGTACAGAAAACTCTAGACTCAGGTCATGCAGCTCATGACTCATGTACACATATCATGCTTTCCAATATACTTAGCTTCCATGACTCATGCTATGCCCCTACAGATCAGATACATTTAGATTATGTCATGTATATCCTCAGTTCAGGCCTTATCAGTAAATCCAAACTATTGATATTTTATTCCTCAAGTTTCAGTCATGTGTCAAGTTTAGTTTGTATCTATTCATGTTTCAGGTCCTCCTGATTTACTCCTCCAGTTAGATCTCCTTATGGAATAGTGTAGTGATGAGCAGTTGTTTAGATAAGAGAAGATTGTTGCATGTTTACTTTGCACGAGGGTGTAGTTGTGAAGATAGGCTTGAATGTCATGATAAATGTGCAAGCAAACGTCTAGAAAGGGGTCGTATTTAGAAGTTGGGAAAGTACAGTGTAAGTGTACATTTCGATCCTTGACTTATGTCAGTCCCCAGCATGTAGCCATCAAAAACTCATTTTCCAACTCAATTATAGTTTCAGTATCCAGCACTCAGCGATCAGTGTTCAATCCTTGAATTCAGTACTTTTGTACTAGCTATAGGCTTATTTATAATGTCGTCTTCAATTCAGTAACATGATTTGAACCTCAGTTCAGTTCCAGATATGCTAGACCATAGCATTCAGGTTGTCAGTACTCAGTTATCAATGTTTCAGTACCCCATTTTATAGAATACCTCAGAGCCATGTCGTACGCTTGGTCTCGCATTCAAAAATAATCAAGACTTCATGAATCCATACTCAAATACCTCATTCTACTCAGTTAGTCCTTATCTCCTATGCATAAAACTCAAAAATCTCAGCCTAGCTATTCAGACTAAGTATAGTTTAGCTTTGCAGATCCAGTATTAAGCTATCAGTTATTCTGTTAATCAGATAAGTTAGCGTATTTATGCACTCGTGTTCAGCTCAGTTCATGTATCATGTCTCAGTTTTAGATCCTAGCTATTCAGTCATGACTTAGTTCCTAGGTGTCTTGCACATCGCCTCAATTTCCCTTAGTAGCACATCCAAGTCAGTATCCTTTGAGGGACATAGTATCCCAAGGGGGAGATACATCATACCCCAAAATTTCATGACATAAACATGTCTATTTTCTTTCGATGAATCCAGTTTGGAGAAGGGGTACTCATAAGTTAAGCCTCAAGCTCCAACTTCAGTCATATGCCATGTTTTCAAGATTCAGTTCAGATCATGATATTCAGTATATCTACCACGTCCCAGACTTAGTTATGTTCTCATGTTTCTGATCATACATATGGAGTAATTTATCTCAAACTTATTGGTATTATCAGTTCAAGGTAATAGTTTTCCTTAAACTTACTCGTTCTCATGTTCATATTTTAGTGCCAAAATTGGTATTCAGTTCCATGCTCAGTTTTTAGTTCAAACTTGATACCTTTACTATTGCATGTTCATGAGTAAGTTTAGTCATAAATTCATGCATCAGATATGTGTGATTAGCTCATTAGTACTTTCAGTCATGCATTTATGTATTAGGTCAGTCATATAATCATGGATCAGATATGCATGGATTCAGCCTTTCAGTTTTGCATTAGATATGCATTCTCATTTTGAGAAAACTTACTTTATTAGAATCCTCAGTCTTATATTCATGAATTATCTTCCCATGCATCAGATATGCATGTTCAGTATTTGTGCTTAGCTTTCAGTAATTCCAGTCATGAACCCATGTTTCAGTAGTGTATGTCTTGTACGTACTTCATCTTATCACCTCTTCCGCTTCAGTTAATTTCCATTCGAGGACGAATGTTCCCAAGGGGGAGATATTGTAATACCCCGTATGTTTCTAAGCTAAGAAACAAAGCATTTTTCCTACGTATGAAACCTCCTATCCTGTGAGCAGTATTTTAGTGCATGACTTACAATGAGTATCTTAGTGATAAGATAGCTTATGATACATTAAGAATGTTCATATGAGTCACTTAAGGTAATACAAGCTAAGAGTTTTTGAATCCATCAAGTTTTAGTGTTTGATTTTGCAAGGGTCATCTTTGAACGAGTATAACTCGACTTTAATGTGGTATTTCTGCATATTTCTACCCACAAAATTGTAGATAATTGAATTATCTTTCCAACGGTACCAATTTTGCCTTAATCCAATACCTGAGCAAAAAGTTATGCCCATTTTTGTGAGAGATAGTAAGGATAGGCGATTGGTTAGGTGCTGCCCAACCAAACTTAGGTAATTGGTTAGGCGCCACCTAAGTCAGTTCCAATGCCAGAAACACTCTGTTTTGGGTTATTTTGAGGGTAATTAAGTCTTTTAACACTCCTTACACGTCCCTAAATGTAACCCTACGAAATATATAGCTTTTAAACACATTACAACCCTATTAACATCTCAAAGCTCATCATCCAAGAGCACTAAAAGAGAAAAACAACTAGCGTTGCATAATTAAGCTTGAAGATCTAATTTCAAGGAAATTACTCCATCAATCATCAAGAACCTCCCTTCTAAGGTATGCATAGTGGTCATCCATGCATTCGTTTCTTCTGTGGAGTTCAAGAGTCAATCTTTAAACTACAAAAGCTTGGTTGATTATGGTGATATGATCATACCCATGTTGATGCTTGTTTGTTTTTCTGTATAATAGTATGCGTGAGTTGATTTATTGATACCTTTCATCCATAAAGCTCAAAAACCCTCTTTTTCATCATAAAGTATGATTTCTATATTGTTGGGTGTTGATGATCATGTTGCTGATATTGGGTGATTCCCAAGATGGAATCTTTATATATTTTTATGGATTCATGATATCATATGAGTTGGAAATATGTAAATTTGATTGTTCATGACGTATAATTTGATAAATCCACCTATGCTTAAAATGTGCATGTAAGGTGTTTGATAAAATACCTAAGGAACTAGAAATCATGCAATATAGCTAAATTGTGACTAAGTGAAGGATTCATGATATACCCTTACGTTCCAATGACTTCTATGTTGATAGTGTGCCTTGTAAATGTTGTTGGAATACTCATTAACTATTCTTATGAGATTATGCTATGTTTACTTGCAAATCCTACTTATGAACAAGATGTATGATAACTATGCAATCCATATAAACTTCCATACTATTAGTATGTGTTGCCACTATGATTAGCAACGATCATAAGATTAAGATTGTGCAAGTACTTCCATGTGATATAAAAATCTTTCCATGCAATACATTATTGATAACCACGCATAGTATGAGATCCCTACTTATGATATTATATATTATGGACTCTACTCTTATGATCAAGTCAGTCATGTGAGTCAGTTTCCTTCCATTGAGTCCTCGGGGTACTTGTACTCGAAAAATATAGCTGTGTGCCTAGAGCCATGTGATGTTTTCATGATACTCCAAGTCATGCCATGATCTATAGAATTCAGATAGTCATGTGACTCAGGAAAACTCAAAAATCTCAGAAATCTTAGTAGGCCAGTAATCTTAGTAATCTCAGTGCTCAGTCACCTCATTAACCTCAGTATTCACAGTCAATCTCAATAACTTCAGTACTCTCAATCAGTCCTCAGAACTTAGTACATTCTATCAGTCATTGGAATCCAATAAACTTAGTTTAGCTCTGCTAAACAATACCACTAGTATCAGTCCAGTTAATCAGTATTAGTTCAGCTAATCAGTTCAGTTCAGTTATTCAGTTCATCTTAGTTATTTAGTTCAGTGTCCTTCAGATGGGAGTAGAAGTTAGCACCAAGTGAACCCAAGGATGGGAACTCACCCGCCAGATTAGGGTGTGATTCTTAGTAGTCATCCTTGTGTTCCAGAACTACATAGCTAGCGTAGGTTAAGACATCTTAACCCATCAGATTAGGGTTGATGAGGTGGCTTAACCCGTTAGTTTAGGGTTCCCACCGTTCTCATTGAGTATCTACCAGTATTGGGTTCTCACAGTTGTCCTACCAGCGGAACGATATTAACACCCCTCCAGTCGGGGCAGAGATTGGACCCCATCTTAGCTATTATAGCATATTTGGGGCATGTCGGTTAGATAAATACTTCCCACAGTTTTAGGTACAGATTTCAGGACTGTCAGCTATAGCTACCCAGTCTCAGTAAAGAACTCAGATAGCTCTTCATATTTTAGTATATCAGGGCTGTCAAATATAGTCAACTCAGAAATAGAATGGAACTCAGATAGTTTCCTTTAGATTTATGGACTATGAGATATAGTCACTTATGCTATAAATCACAAAAGTTATCAGAACTAATGCTATCAGTACTTGGCTTTAGGACTGTCAGATACAGTCAATCAGACCAGTTCTTCATAATTCGAACTGTCAGAAACAATCATTCATTTATCAGTAATATAGTATCAGTCTCCCAGTATTCAGTAATACAATATCAGATCCACCACTTATTAGTGATTTACCTATCAATATCAGTAAACTCAGTCTTTCAGAATCTCATTATCAGTACACTCATATTGTCAGTATTCAAACTCAGTAGTCAGTACCACCATGAGTTTAGTTATAGTTATGTATGCATATATGTACTCTCACGTTCATATCAGTCAGTATTTTTCATACATATAACCCTTTGCATTTAGCCTACCTCACTCGTATACTCAGTACATTCAGATATACTGATGCATTTGCGCTATGGTAATTTCTCTTATGTTACATCATAGGTTCAGAGGCATGAGCTCCAAATCAGAAGTAGATTCCATGATTAGCAGTCAGAGTTAGACATGAGTCCTCATCCTTTGAGGAAATAATGACTTCATTTCTATTTAAGTTTTCACTTTATTTCAGTAGTTGGAGTTAGTTGGGGACATGTCCCATCAACTTCTTATTCAGTTTAGTTAGAGGCTTTCGGACTAGATGTTAGATTAGATGTTCAGACTTTAGTATTTATGTTCCTTGTTGGTATTGTTATACCATATTTTTCAAATATGTATTAGTATTGAACCTTATTGCCTTACAGTTCATGTTTCCACATATTTTATGAGATATTATGCAGTTTATAGGTACAAATATCAATCATGGGTAGCTTGTGGTCCTTTGGGGTCATGAGGACCGTGTAGCATTTCAGTTCAAAAAATTAGGGTGTCAGATTTTTTCAAAGTGCGTATGTGTTTCAGAACTATTTCATGTATGGCATTTTGACAAATTTCTCTCCAACTATTTTACATATATACAAGCTTTATTTTGGATTGCTTTACATACCAGTACTTTTGTATTGACCCTCCCTCCTCTCTCCAGGTTTTGAGGTTCAGTCTAGGGGTTCAGATAAGCAATAGATAGTTAAGATAGTTAATCAGGCTCTACAGTGGTGAGCCTTCTCTATTCTAGAAGGCCTGTCTTTCAGATTATGACCCTTATTATTATTTTGATCTATTAGGGGCCTTGTCCCAGTTTTCAGACAATTATCAGATTTTCATATAGTAGAGATGTCACAGACTTATTCAGATGTTATTTAGCTGTAGTTGCACTACAGTTTTCCATACTTATGTTGATATTAGAATTTGACCATGTTTTTGTAGCTGACTATGTTTCCACATCTTTTTTTATATGAGTGTTGTGCATGATTACCCGATAGAGAAGGGAATTTTGGGACTTTATGGTTTGGGATATCTGTCATGGCCAGGCCTTAGTTTGGGTCATGACAAACTTAGTTTCAGAGCACTATTCATGGTCCTAGGGTGTCTTTGAAATCACGTTGGATAGATTCTTTATGGGTGTGTAGTGTGCCACACTTATAAGTAGGAGGATACTATGCATTTAGGAATGTTTCCCTTTGTTCATATTCTAGTTCATGCTATGGAATTAGAATATTCCTCTTTCATACTCTAATTTGTGCTATGGTGTTGCCCATACGAAAGTAAAGTTATCCCAATTCCTTCCTTACCTTGATGTGCCAATATATGTCTCATTATTGGGGTAATTCAAGTACAGAAGTTTAGAGTCTAAATGGTATGGTCCTTTCTGATCGAATCATATTAGGTTTCTGTAAGGACTTGAGAAGATTCCGTCAGCGCTTCAAAGTGTGTTGGTTCTAGTGTGAACCATGATTTTAATGAAATCATACTTTTTAGCCTGCAGTGTCAAGTGTATTAAGTCCTTTTCAGAACTTATGTTGCCAATGTCATGCTTCAGAGGTAATGAGGTGTAGCAAAATGTTGGAACTATAGTTCCACCCGAGTAGTAGTATAAGTTAAGTGTCGGTGTCATGACCTATTTGTAGTGATGTTTGACCAAGAAATTGGTGATTTGAAGTCACAAAGTTAGAACTTAGTGTGAGGGTGACTTATGTTTAAATAGATATTTTAGTTGAATAACCGATGTTTGAGGATGTTTTACCACCTTATAGTATAGACTAATGTGGTAGCTAGTAGAATGTGTGGATTTTATGGTAGTCTATAGGGAGAAGTGTTTGACTCAAATTTTTATTTATACAGAGTAAGATGTGTATCCTTTGATCATTGAATATGGTGTGTCAATTTTCTATCTCTTGTAATATGTAATCTTGTTATCATAGTATTTTTGAAAAAAAATGAAAGTCTAGTAAAGCCGTGTGAGGGCTATTTTGATTCACTAGCAACTTGTTGTTCTTGTGTTGGTTGAATATTTGTATAGTTGAATCTTTTCTCATGAGATTGAGTTGGTAATAAAGTGATACGTCCTTATGTGTAAGTTTAGTATACGGTAGAGAAAGAGTTATGAGTTAAGGTGAATAGTTGTCTGCTTGAAGTATGAAAATTGCTAGATGAGCTAGTAAGTAATAATTATCGACTCATGGTTGTTTCTGGAATTTAAAGGTAGTGTAAATACACTCTTGGGCAAGTAAGTGTGATGTGAGAAATTTGTATAAGTAGATAAGATTGTATGGGGTTATAATATAAGATTAAGGTTGACCATGTCTATTACGTGAATTTCCCCCCTTTGACCTTCTTTCCGTATGTAGTTGTAAACTAGTACTACTTGTGAGAAGGCATATACTAGATTTTTGAGGTATTTGGATAGAATGTCCCAATTTTATGGACTAGTATATTATGTTGCCTTCTTCATTTGTGGTAGATGATTGATGCTAGACTATTGGCTTGAATTTAATGTAGGATGTGGATGTAAGAATAGTGACTTAAGATTAACGATAAATGTTTTGTTAGAATTGTGAGTCAGGTTGGGTTGTAAATCAAGCTTAGCACTAGACATTAAGTTTGAACAGCTGATGTCTAGAAAGGTGGATGTAATGATTTCTCGGTTAATGATACTATTTATATAGAAGTGATCTAATAGGCTTGAATGGTGTATGCAATAGATTAAGTTGATTTGATTCATAACAAAGTATGATGTTGTATGTATGAGGTCGAAGTATGCCAAAGGTGATATGGAGTTGCGGCATTCTCTAAGACTATTACATGTTGCGTGTGGCTAGTAGACATAGTAGTACCATTAAGTTACTAGGTGGATAAAGACTAGTAGTATGATTCATCAAAGGCTTGGTGATATCCATGTTGAGTGTTATAATCTAAGTTTGAATTTTTTGAAAGTTAAACTGACAGAAAAAAGAATTAAAACGCTATAGGGTGTGCACTCCAACTATAGGAATACTCATGAAGATTCAAAGTTAGTAAGTGTTCAAGTATTATATGATGACCATTGGTAGCTATAGAAAGATAAAGTGTATCTCAGAAGGTAGTATTAATTGTGGGTTTTCCACTTTCGGATGTAGTCAATCGGGTTAAGTTCTATGATATGCATGTATTATCGTTTTCCAGACCCTAGAGTGTAGTAAGTGTAGATCAGTTAGAATTTAGTAAGAGATCTCTCAAACTTAAGATGATTCCTTGAAGATAAAGGGGAGATGATTGAACGAATAACCAAGTAAGGCTCTTAGATTCTTGTAGTAATGCAGTATGATATAGAATATCAGAAAGTGAGGGTAAAACTCAACCCATTCTTATCTCAATATTTTTCAGTTATCCCAATACCTACTCATGCCTTACATTTCGATTCCATGGTCATAGTTCATGTTCATGCATATGATAGAGAATCACGTTCTATTCTAGTTCTAAAATGAGGAGTTCTAGTTCATTCAGTAGTCAGAATCATATTCCATATGTTATGAACTTCAAATTGAGGTCATATAGCTCATGACTCATGTACTCATGCTTTATAGTATGCTCAGTTCCCATAATTCATTCAATACTCTTGATGATTGGTGAGACTCAGCTTATAGTCATGTATGCCCCAATTCAAATCACTTTGATGAATCCCTGATGTTGATTTGCTAATCCTCAGGCCTCAGTTAAGTGTCAAGTCTCATATAATATCCTTCCATGTTTCAAGATCTTATGTTCTAACCTTTTAATGACTCCTCCTTATGTAATTATAGTAGTGATGAGCAAATTTTTTTTGTTGATGAAAGATCATAGTATGCTTGTTTACATAGGGCCATAAGTGTGAAGTAAGATCTGTGGCCAAGTCTTTGATATATGTAATAGTTAGTAGAATTTTGAATGTGTATGTTCTTGGGGTAGCGCGTAGGAGTTATATTGATAGTGGTTTAGAGAATATGTGAAGTATGTCCTTATGGGTGTTTTTCCTTGAATTTCATATATGGTTATAGAGATAGGATTGAATGATATGTTGGGATTTAAGTGGAGAAATGCAATATGCGCTAGTGAATCCATAGTAAAAGTTCAGAGTTAGTCATTAAAGTGATAAGGCACGTTATGCTTAGGTTGTGATCTCTAAAGAGGATATAGAAGATTGAATCATATGGAAGATTGAATCATATGGTTTAGACTAATATTGTGGTATGGCGTATTGTATTTTGTGAATTTGAGTTAGGCTTGATCACGCTAAGAGGACTTAATCTACTGTAGACATTAGTAGAAAGATTTATAAATTCCCATATGAGAATTATGAGTTGAATCAATGAGTAAGGTATTTTAAAGGAAATAATATAGTTAAGGGAGTATTCGAGAAGTGCGCTAAGCTTGAAAGTAAGAAGTTGCATTGCCTAAGGCATGGTAATTCTATCCTAGTTTATTAGTTATATATCTATATTCCATGCTATAGAGTAGTGTCATTGTTGTGATCCCTTAGTTGGATGTCTTGTGTAACTAGTGACCAAGATTCAGAGTAGTGTCATTGTTGTGATCCCTTAGTTGGATGTCTTGTGTAACTAGTGACCAAGATTCTTTTCTCCCTAATACTACTATGACTTCTTTAGAAAGAGTGTTGAATGAGATACTCCAGTTAAGTATGAGGGTCCAGCATAATTCAGTCTGTATAGCCAATAATTCATTTTAACAGTCAGATAGACATGTTATTGTAGGTTTTCACCTTTTCACCCAGTCTTACTATCCGAAGTCTCAAGCATATGACCATCCCAAGAGGTAATCTATTTCATCCATCTAAGTTGTGAATTTAGTTCAGTCAAAGCATCATGTTTCAGATTCAGCTACTTAGTCATGACTCGGTTCATAAGAATGCAAAGCATAATTTCAAATGTTTCCAAGTATTTTAGCTCAGGCAGTACAGTAGCCTAGTGCGATCTAAGACATGTTGCCTCATGATTTGTACTTGCATAAGTTATCGATTCTCAATTCAATATGTATGATTTGATCATGAACACTTCAAGGGAATCTTAAACTCTCAGCATGAATCAGCCCCTTGAAGTAAGTGAAGTCAAGTCAGCTCAGAATTCAGTTTCGTGATAGAAGTTTAAATGTTTTAGATCAATTATATCCTGTCTTAGAAGAAGCATCAGGTCCATGTTATTCCATACCTTTAAGCTTCAACGTTACTACCCATTATTTGGGGACGAATGATCCCAAGGGTGAGATATTGTAACGCCCCTGTTTTGGGCTAGAATAAAAACCGTCATTTCTATGCGTAGATGATCCAAAAGCCTTAAATCCTATGCAAATTTTCCGTGTTAATCAAGTATGTAGTGTGGTAACCTATTTGAGCATGAATTGAGATCATAAAGGTCCCCTAACTCAAGGTCAAGTTGAAAGCTTTCCATCGTCGAGTTTTAGTGAGCGTCAAAACTTGAGTCAAATTCAATCGACCATAGCTCCTTGTATATAATAAACTGGGTGGCGTACTATATATCAAATGAAATATTTTTGAATTAGCTTTCCATCTATACAAAATTTGCCTAAAACGGACACTCAATGAAAAAGTTACAGCATTTTTAGTGTCACCGTTCCCGATTGACTGGCCACCGCGTTGCGATGAGGCTTAAATTAACAATTGTCAATTCCAGTAGCTTACCGCAATTCCCAGTGCATCATGGTGAAGACTTTTACGGCATTTTAGTCCTGAATTTTTAATTCAAAGGTCAAATTAGACATTTCCTATGGCCTCAAACCCATCCAAACACGGGATTTAATCCCAAATACACCTAAATACATACACTTTCACCAAAAATCATCAAAAATGCTCTGTAGGGTTTCAAACAAGAATTCTAAATAATTCAAGATTCAATCGTGAGTTCTTGAATACAATTAGAGATTTGGAATTCCCAATCCATAAGCTTCAAGAATCATTCATTATTCTCCAAAATCGAGGTACGCGGGATTTTCCTAAAATCTCATGGGCTTAGAAATCATGATTTTAAGATTTATGAATACATTCATGTTTTAGAAATCTTGAAGGTATTGTTTTGATCTTTTGACCTTCCTCACATTGATTTGAAATTGTATATATATATATATATATATATATATATATGTATGTATGTGATTTAAGTTAATATTCAAATTCAGAGCACGACTCACATGAAATCCCTCTCTTGACGTGATTGTTCCCATGTTTTACATGACATGGATTGTTTTGAAATGCATCTTGAAAAGCATGTTACAAAGTGTCTTGATTTATCAATGATTTGGTTATGAATCTTGAATTCAAAAGAGAGGGTTTTTTGTATTGAAATTTTTTTGAAAATACATATAATGAAAGAGTGCATGGATTTTGCCAAAAGCACATGACCACCTTATATTTGAAGAGTTCTTGCATAGTTTTGACTTATGCTTTTGGAACATGAAATCTCTTATACTATTTGCATGTTTGGGTGGTCTAAACTATGTTTTAATGAAAGAATTATGCATGATGCAATATGGCTCAGAAATAGGACTTGCAAGTCTTGGTGTGACGACACCAATTTAGATTATGCCATGATAATTCAGAACAGATTTAATGCATGTTTGAAATCAGACTTTTCAGATGTTGAAACTAGAAACATGGATGGTTTAGAATAGGATAAAATTGGGTATAAAGAGAGTTTAGGTGGTTCCCTAAAGAAGGCATAAGTATTAAACAACTCATCACCCAAAACCATGATTTGCCAATCTGTGTTTATTTATTATGCTGGCCTAGAGCCCTGTCGCATATCAGATTCAGGAACTCTAACCCTTGCGGCACACTTGGGTTGGGGGCTTCCCCACCATGTCAATAGAGGATTCTATACCGCCCATGAAATATCAGAATTATAGGGGAGTGCTACTTAACTCAGAAGTAATACAAAGTTCAGACTTTGCATTGATAAGAATGATTTATGATTTTCTGAGAGTTCCCATATGTTTTAGAACTATTTCATGTACGACATTTTGACAAATTGCTCTCCAACTATTTTACATTTATACAAGCTTTATTTTGGATTTCTTTGCATACCAGTAATTTTGTATTGACCCCCCCTTCCCTCCTCCTTCTAGGTTTTGAGGTTCAGTCTAGGGGTCCAGATAAGCAGTAGATAGTTCAGACAGCTGATCAGGTTATGCAGTGGTGTGCCTTCTCTATTCCAGAAGGCTTGTCTTTCAGATTATGACCCTTATTATTATTTTGGCCTACTGGGGGCCTTGTCCTAGTTTTCAGATAGTTATCACATTTTAATGTAGTAGAGATTTTGTAGACTGTGTCAGATGTTATTTAGCTGTAGTTGCCCAACAGTTTTCCATACTTATGTTGATATTAGAATTTGACCATGTTTCCATAGCTGACTATGTTTCCGTATTTTTTATATGAGTTTTGTGCTTGATTACCATATAGAGAAGGGCATTTCAGTCCTTCATGGTTGAGGATGTCTGTCACATCTAGGCCCTAGTTCGGGTCATAACATAAAGATATAAAACATGAGGACCTGAAGCATGAAAGAATACTATACATAACTTTGCCACTGAACTGAGGCCTGAAGAGTAAAGTATAAAAGGAATGGATTAATTAAAAAGATCTAAACTAAGTACATACATGACATAATGTGAAATTCACTGGTCATTAAGGGTGGATCATGAGTTTAGGGAACTGATCATCCTCTGAAACATGGGTTCATATTTGTCATAAGCTACTAAACATAAGACTGGAGTTCATAGATTTTTTAGGGATAACTTGAATCATAGAGTGAAGTTGTTACTTCTTACTAAGAGATGAGAATGAACTTGAATATGCATGAAGTGTATAAGAATTTGTCTGGCTATATATCACAAGACATGGATAAGTCCCATAATGACTAAAATCCAAGGAAAGGAGTATGCTAGAGCAATAATCGTTCACTATCTCATCACAACTCTTATTGAATTTCATCACAATCTAATTCTCAAACCTTGATTTGTTTTTTCACCCTATCATCTCCACCCTAGATTAAAGACAACATTCTAAGATTATGGGTCTATTCCATTTCCTTAAGACTAATCCATAATTTCTTCACTCTAATTTCCTACACATAAATGCTCAAACTCACCCAAATAAACTATATCTGGACAATGCAAACATCATTCTTGGACACTTCTTTAATACATACCATACTTAACTTTTGCTAGCTTCATTAATTATCATCATATACTTACGCTCTTCTCAACCAAAATACCTGTCTATCTAAACACATAATCTATGCTTTCTTCATAGCTTACTAAAATCACACCCGTAAACTTATATTTTTCACTAAACCATGAGAATCAAAATTATAGTAAAAGACTTAGCATCCTCATCCTATAACTCCCAACTTAGCTATCAAGAACATTATATACTTTATCACTAACCTTCTTCACACTACCAACTCATAGATACTATCAAAGCATACAAGACACTTTAAAAACTTAGAAAATAATGTAACCCCACCGCTACATCCTACCTACACCATCATACTTAATTGTAAAATAAATGAACTTAAATTCTTGCATATATCATTCCAAGCCTACTAGCTCACCTTTCGTATAACTAACATCACTATCCCAAGAAATCATTATTTCTACCATGATGATCATTCACTGTTAAAACTTATATTCTAGTACTAGACATGATTAACCACAACCTCACACACCATTTTGTCTATCCAAAACATTAAGAAACACTAGTCCACTAGAACCTCTTAATCATAATATTAGATCATTATCTTATGGTCTAGCTTACTATAATCCATTAGCATATCCTCCTTTCACATATCACTACTACTTATCCATCCATATATATAAATTATACTCCTATCCCTAAAATTATCAACCAATCTCTCTTTTACAACCACAAGGAGAACCCACTTAACAATCCATAACAACATAATACTTTCGTTAATCACCTATACTTTTCTAACACAATGGAATACCATCAAGAACTTCTTTCATACGTTAAACATACCATAATTCACCTTAACTAATAACTCCTTGTATACCTTTCACCATAAAACCTACACCATATTTACTATCCTATAGTTAACACACAAGGACATATCACTTCAATCCTACTTAATAACAGGCATAGATTAGTCAATTTACCCTCAACCAAATGCTAACCCTACCTTTTCTTGTTACTATACTTTTAAATACATACTTCTAACTCTAATGATGTTCCACTACTTATATATTATAAAACCCTAAATTACACTATTCCTTAATAAAAACTATATTCAATACACTAGTCTGTTATGAAAGGATAACGAGAAATCTAATTAAATAGCATATTCTATCTTAACTACACAAATAATAAGGATGAGGACATAAGCTTTCAAATTAAAGGACTTTAAAAACATTAGTGGGCTCCTCTCAAGCACTTTGTGCAATTTATGAAGTTATTAATAGTAAATCTGAGACCACCATCTTGAGAAGAATTAAAATTTACAACTCATGTTATCTAAATAAATGTCATAGATGGATAATATAGATAAACACACAAATAGATAGTAGTTTCTTAGATAACAAACTTACTATATGATCTAGAAAATGAAGAAAAATATTTCTTAAATTCTCAATAGCCTCTCAAAGAAATGTATAGACATCTCTGTACCTTTTCGCAAGACTCTACTAGACACGGCTTCACAGATGTCCCAGGACACTTAAAGTTGATGCTCTAATACTTTATTTGTAAAGCCCCGAGACTACCCCCGACGTCATACAGTACTTAAACCATAAGTGTTTCTAAGCTAACCAATGATACTGGCATAACTCATCAACAACTAAAAATAATACATAAAACTAAAAATAATAAGTAGAAGAGATGTCTTTACCTAATCATGTTCAAAATAAAACTGTTTAAAATATTTTCACTCTAGTTATAAAAAATAAAAACTGAAATTAAATACATCAACTCTAAGTGACTACTATGAAACCTCTACTGATACTAACTATAGGTAGCTTGGACATTTCCCCCAGCTATCACTTAATACGACTAAATAAAAATGATATAGAACTATGGTAGACTTAAGTCCTCAAATCAAAAGAACTCATCAACTGCTGGCTGAAAGCTACAAACTATCTAATTATAATGTGTGGGCTACAACTAATACCTACATTATGAAAATGTATCCATACAGATGTATATATAATTGATACATCTCAAATATATTTAGTATGTGGGAGTAAATGCAATAAGTAAAACTGAAGCTGAACATATTTTTAAATCATGCACACTAAGTGTAAGCGGATTCATTGGTGTACAAAGGTTTCATGGCACTTACAATGCTTAAAGTTGGAGAATATACATGCACTAATAGTATTTTGTTTGGATTTGATGTGTTTTTGAAGTGAATTTGTAGGAAAATAGGTGTTGAAAGCTAACTGGAAGAAAACAGAATAAAAAGACAAAAATGGCTATTTACTAAGGCACCTATGACCCATAGGTACCACCTATGGGTAATAGCTGGGTCCGTAGGTATCAAAAGTTAAAATTCTAGAGGCTATTTCTACCCACCACCTACAGCTCCCCACCTAAGGGGCGTAGGTTCCACCTACGACTCGTAGGTGGTTCTGTAGGTGGCAGCCAATGCAATTTTCCTGGATTATTTTGACTTGATTTCCTAGGGTTTACATGCAACTTAAATACACTCCTATGATGTATTTAGTCCCTATTATGTACGTTTATTCGAGTTTTTATTTTTTGTTTATGATTTGATTTCTAGGGTTTCCTTATAATTTATAAATACCTTTTTTATGTTTCTTAGTTAGATATTCAAAGGTAGGCCCTTTGGGTATAAGCTTACACAAACATCTTTTGATTCTAAGATTGACTTGTGATCTTGGGATCTTATTATTCTTGGTTTTTTTTGGTTGGTTCTTTAATTTGAGACTTTGGGTTTTCTTATTTTATTATTGTTAGACTGATTCTGTAATTTTATTTGTGAATTCCATGAATTATCTTACAACTTTGAGAGACTAATTCTCTTAGCTAGGGTTTTTGGTACCCTGGCAGATTAACAAAGTAAAAGAAGCGACAAGTTGTTATAGATAATTATTCTTGTATGTATTATGGTTTTCTTCATTCTTATTGATTTTTTAATGGTGGCCAAAATTTAGAACCTTCTTGTATGTACTATGGCATGATCGAGAGGTAGAGATTAGGAAATGAAGACCACAATAGTTATTTTGAGTTAATTTCCAAAATAAGATTATCTGCATTATTTATTTAAGATGATTATCTTTCATCTAATATGAGACTCAAAAGGGAATAGTTAACTAAGATCTAAGATAAGGGTTATTAAAGAGACACCTTGAGACTCAAATGGTAAAGGGTGAAATCCTTCAATGAGTCGACAAGATTGTTGATGGTACATAACCTATTAGATTTTATAGGTAATGTATTGGAATACTTTGATAGTGAATGATAAATATATGAAGTTAGAAGCCAGGGGGAACAGAAACCTATTTTTCCTCTTAGATTGATTACAACCTCAAGCATCCAGTTCTTGTTACTTTATATTATTTTAGCACCCCCATTTACTTGTTACTTTATATAATTTTAGCACCCCTATTTACTTTTTGTATTGCCTGGTGATTTTAATTAGTTCAAGAAAGATTTTTAATATATTCCCCGTGGGATTCACCCCAACCTAGTTGGGTTACTATATTTTGTCAATGACTATTTTATCTTTCAATTGGAAGTGTCATTTTGGTGATATCAAAATTTTTATGCCATTGCTAGGGAATAAAGTTATAGATTGATTGGATGGAGTTGTTGAAGTTGTCAGGTTTTTCTTTTCTGTTCTTCTTTAGGCATATGCTAGTGTATGCCTTCACTTATTTTTATGTCAAATTAGGTAGAGGAAGTATGGAGTAAGGAAGACTGCTTTATTATTAATCCTTATCCTTTTGATATGGTATATTATTACAGGAATATGGTAGATATAGCGTGGGAACATAAGGAGAGCCTGTATGAAACATTAAGACACTTTGCAAATAAAAATCATGAGCTTATTCAAAAGTTTGATAGGTTTGGATTGGATATTCACCACTTACAAGAAGAGTTGAATGCAAAAGTTGTTGTGTGTAATGTCCAAAAACATATTTATAGGTGGTGTGAGACTAAAAAAAATATAAAAATCCAACTTGAGGAGTTGAAATTGGAGGAGTCAACAATTGCTCATACTCTTATGGATAGTGTCACTATTAAGGAGAGAATACTAAAGCTATATAAAGATGTAAATAATACTACAATTCCTGTGTTGGGGTATATTAGATCTCATTCGAAGAATTTTTGCATATTATATTTGGATAGTAAGATATTGATCGAGCCATCCAAACCTGAAAAAGAGTGCAATAAAGAGGAGACATATGACTCGTTCTTGAATTTGTTGAGCTAGAATCAAAAAATTACATTCATCACGTAAGGGCCAAGAAGTATAACTTGGCTCATATCTTGCTTAGGTACTTTATTTTTATACCACCACCCCTTGAGCATAACATGAAATTAAAAAAACTTAGGGGTGCAATTCAGAAGTTCAAAGTGGAAAAAGAAAAATGTAGTCCAACACTTCGGCTACCTTTATAAAGTCTGAGTAATTAAGGTACCCATTGTCTTGTTGTTGAAGTCTTAGTAACCCACATAGCCACTTCATACTGTAATGTCAAATCAGGCACTGCTTTGGAGACAACCCAAGGTATTTTTTATTTGTATATGTTATTGTGATTGATGTTGGATCTGTGAACCTATGGTGAAAAATCTATATTTCTAACAGTCTTGCTTTGTAGTTGCCCAATGCACTTGGCAAAATGTATGTCTTATATTTGGGGGCTGCTTTTGGGTCTTGATGTTCTCTTAGGGCATTTTTTGTCATGACTCCTTTCCCCGGAGTCCTGTTCTTAGTAGAGACGGAATGTTTAGTCATATTGTGTTTTGTTTCATGATGTTTTTTGGTTAATTAAGAGAAAAATGAGTGTCTATGACATTTTACATGTTTTTGTTGATTTTTGAGAAAAATTGATACCCCTTCATAATTTTGTTTTTGAACTATGTGATATGTGTATATATATGACTATTGTGAATCTTTTTATGGAATTAGGATTAGGGACATGATATTTATTTCTAACAACTGTGTTAACTGGATAGGTAGAATCTTGTGATGTAACCCTACACTATGTGTGCATGAGATACTACTTAGTTTCTTTTGTATGTTAAATTCATAATTTGCATGTTTAGTTTTGCCTAGGTTGGAGGATATTCGGTTAGAAAAGGATCACAAATCATTTGATAACACTCAACTTACATATCAATTTAAGTGCAAGGCAGTTGTTGTCAATATATATACCCAACTAAGAGTCAGGGTCAAATCCACGAAAAACAATGTGAGTGGCGATTGAGTAAATTCAAAATAAAAGTAGCATATTAGTTCGAACCTATGGTACAAAATGGTTTGGGGGTTTTACAATCTTGTCTAATGTGAAGGAAATTCTTGGTCTTCTAAAGGACTAACTTGATACCAAGAATAATAAGAGTATAATCAATTGAAATGGATCTTGGGAATATGCTTTCCTAGGGGCAAGTTATGCATGGGAACATGATAATTCAATGCAAATTCTAATCTTTGATGATGTGGTAGGATAGGTTTAAAGTCCTTGAAGCTAGTTTTTTAACAAAACCTCAAAGATGTCAGTCATTGACCATTTTGATTACCTAACGAGTGTAATAATTAAAGCCACCCAACACCTCAATTGGGTATCCCTATTTCTGTGATAACATCCATGGTATAGTCAACCTTCTAATAATCCTTATGTCAAAGATAGTGAAAAATTGGCAAGACATACCCATAAATTATCTACTATTACTTTGGTTCCTACATCTCTCTTTCAAGGATGAGGTGGGTTCCTAAATTTCACCCAAAACCCCTCTTTCAAGGATGGTTTGAGCTTTCAAGAGGTTGGGATTTTCATCCATCAAACCCATTTGGGAATTTGGGACTTTTACCCATAAATTCTAACAACTTTAATCAAGCAATAATAGAACCCATCATCTACAAACTAAAATACACATAAATATATCACAACGTACACACAATTGCATCTTATTCTAGCATAATCCCAAGAGGAATATCTAGCAAATCATAATGATAATAAAAACAAATAAACCAATATTTCCATAAAAGTTATCCATCAGAAAATAAAGAGAGGGCAAACCACACTTTAGATACCAATGAATCTTCAATGGGTGATGCCAAATCTACACTTTGGAGTTCCTCTAATTAATTTTTGTCTCAAATTAGTGTAAATTTTAGTTCCAAGTTCAAGAAATTACAAAAACCCTAAAGTAAGGATAGGATAATATGTAAGATAAAATATGGGTGAATAATAAGCTAAAAAACCTCAATGTAATCCTAATTCCACATTTGAAAAAAATTATAAAAATGCCCTTGGAACTTTTCTGCTCTACCGTAATCGCCATCTCTTGACTGTGATCGTGCTACGCGATCGTGATAGCCATATCGTGATCTCCCTTCAGTTAACTTATCAACTGTCCGACATCGCAAACCTCATTCTGCGATTGCGGTAACTGAGGGTTGATTCCTAGTCCTGCAATTTTAGCTTTTGTTCTTTTTGCTGACATTTCTTCTCTTTCACCTTCTCTTTATCTCATTTTTATTAAGTTTCCTTGCTCATCTCTTATTACAACTTTTACCTATACAAATGAGCATTAAGTAAGAAAGTAACAATAAATCATTGACAAAGCATGATAATTTACGCTTAAAAATGCTAGTAAGTTGTCAAATTGATGACTTATGAACACCCCCAAACTTAAACTACTGCTTGTCCTCAAGTAACCAAGAACAATTCAACAAGATGGGGTATTTTTAACTTAATCTCATCCAAAGAAAATCTATACTAAGGAAATAAGCTAACAAAGACTTTCCAAACATGTCATGGCAACAAGTAAACTAAAATTTTCTAATAAGAACATATTATGAAGTAAAGATGCAAGTTTGTATCAAATGAATCTTCCAAAACAAAGCATCTTAAGAGGAAACACAAAATCTTCAAAAAATTTCTCAATCTTCACAAAGAAACTTACTTCACCTATTTATCCAAACCGAGAGTATGACTTCACCCTCTACTCCAAATTATCTGTGTCACTCATAAGCAAGAGTGAGCTCCATACAAAGAAAAGACATTTAAATTTCTAAAGGAGCTCAAATAATGAAAGAATTCACACTCACTCTCAGAAGGAGAGTCAAGTGCAATGAGTAGATCCACAGGCTTTTCCTTTGTGTTTTTTGCCATGAATGTAGACTTACCTAGTTTGAAACCACCAAGGTCTTTCTGGTCATATGAAGGTTGCCACTAGAGCTAATAAGGTTTTGTTTGCCACATCTTCAGCTCCTACGCCAAAGGGCACTATTCTAGTACTGGTATTGGCCAGAATCACCTAATGCATCTGTTTCTTTCAATGAAACTAAGGCATCTCCAGATGTTGTTACTGGTATGTTACAACTCCTCTCTCATAGTGTTTATTATTTAGTTGATTTGGGTTCTACCCTATCTTATCTAAACCTTTATATGGTATTTGGTCCTAAAACTATTCTCGACCCTTTTTTATGTCTACTCCAGTGGGTGACTCTATTGTGGTTTGGAAAATCTATAGGGGTTGTGTGGTGTCTATCTTTCATAGAGAGACATTGGTGGATTTTATATAGCTAGATATAGTGGATTTTGATGATATCTTGGGGATAGAAATGCTTTATTCGTGCTATTCTACTCTAGATTGAAGGACCTGAAAGGTCATTTTTCACTTTCCTAATGAACTGGTATTAGAGTGAAAAGGGTATTCCTTAGTACCTAAAGAGAGGTTTATCTCTTATCTGAGAGCTTAGAAATTGATTTCAATAGAGTGTGTGTATTATCTAGTTTGGGTTAAGGATTCTAATTCTAAAAGTCCTTTTATGCAATCTGTCCCTATAGTTATCCTAAAGTATTTCTTGATAATCTTCCTGGAATTTCACCCAATAAGGAAATAGGTTTTGGTATTGATCTTCTATTAGATACTCATTCTATTTCTATTCCTCCTTATAGAATGGATCCAATTGAATTAAAGGAGCTAAAAGAGAATTTAAAATATGTTTGTGATAAAGGATTCATTCATCTGAGTGTTTCTCTGTGGGGTGCTCCTGTGATTTTCGTGTGAAAGAAAGATGGGTCTCTTCGAATATGTATAGACTATTGCCAATTGAGTAAGGTGACACTAAGAATAAGTACCCTCGTCCTAGGATTGATGATTTTTTTGAACAACTCTCGGTTGCTAGATGCTTCTCTAAGATTAATCTTCGTTCGAGTTATCATCAGTTTAAAATTAGGGAGGTTTATATTCCAAGACTACTTTTTAAACTCAATATGGTCACTATGAGTTCTTGGTGATGTCATTTAGGTTGACTAATGCTTCGCCCACATTCATGGATCTTATAATTTCACGCAGTTTCTAGACTTATTTGTTATAGTTTTCATTGATGATATCTTGGTGTACTCTAAGAGTGAGGAGGATAATGCCAATTACCACCAAATTATGTTGCAGACTCTTAAGGGCCAGAAGTTGTATGCAAAATTTTCTAAGTGTGAGTTGTTGTTTAGTACTGTGACTTTTCTTGGGCATGTTTTTTCTAGTGAGGGGATCAAGGTAGATCCTCTAAAATTTGAGGCAGTTAGGAAATGGCCTAAACCCGAAACTCCAACCGACATTAGGAGCTTCTTGGGCTTGGATTGGTTTTATAGGAGGTTTGTAGAGTATTTCTCTTCTATTGTTGCTCCATTGACAATGTTGACTCACAAAATGGTTAAGTTTCTATGGTTCGATGCTTGTGAGTATAGTTATGAGAAGTTGAAGGATAAGCTATCTTCTACACTAGTCTTGACCCTTCCTGAGGAGCTAATAGTTTTAATTATGTTTTGTGACATGTCTAGTGTGGGATTGGGCTGTGTTTTAAGGCAGTATGGTAAGGTTGTGGCCTATGCTTAGAGACAACTTAAGGTTCATGAAAGAAATTATCTAACTCATGATCTATAATTGGTGGTTATGGTTTTTTCTTTACAGATTTAGTACAATTATCTGTTTAGGGTGCATGTTGATATCTATTTAGATCATAAGAGCTTGAAGTATGTTTTTACTTAGAAAAAGTTAAATCTCAAGTAGAGAAAGTATCTTGAGTTTCTTATAGATTATGACATAAATCTTCACTACAATTCAGGTAAAGCTAACGTTGTTTCTGATGCTCTAAGTAGGTCATCTACGGGGATCTTATCCCATGTTGATGTGTAGAAAAGAGGATTAGTAAAGGATATTCATAGATTAGCTAACTTAGGAGTCCATCTGTTGGACTCTAAGAATTGAGGAGTCATTATTCAAGAAGTGGTTAAATCATCTCTTGGTGCGGGAGGTAAAGAAGAAGCAAGCTTTGGATCCTATACTTATGCAGATTACAGATGATGTGGGTCAGCAAAAGGTTATAACTTTCGAGATTGGGGGAGATGGTATCTTGAGGTATCAAGATAGGTTGTGTGATCCTGATATTGCTGGGCTACGAGAAAGGATTTTGATTGAGTATTATGATTCCAGATATATAGTTCATCCAGGTTCTACTAAGATATACCACAACTTGAAGGAAGTCTACTAGTAAAACAAAATGAAGAGGGATGTGGTAAATTTTGTTTCCAAATTCTTAGTTTGTCAATAAGTCAAGGTTGAGCACTTGAGGCATGGTGGTATATCTTAAGAGACAGAGTTTCCCATATAGAAGTAGGAGATGATCAATATGGATTTTGTTATAGGTCTTTCGTGGTCTCGCAATTAGTATGATTCAATTTGGATCATTATGGATAGGATGACTAAGTCTGCTCACTTCTTGTCTGTGAGGACTAACTACTCAGGAAAGGATTATGCTAAGTTGTTCATTCAGGAGATTGTAAAGTTATATGGTGCACGAGTGTCCATCATTTCAGATCGAGGTACACAGTTTCTATCTCACTTCAGGCATTTATTTTAGAAAGGTTTGGGTACTTAAGTAAACCTTAGCACCACTTTCCACCACAAATGATAGACAAGTAGAATGGACCATTCGGGCATTGGAGGATATGTTATGGGCTTATGTTATTAATTTTAAGGAAAGTTGGGTTGATCACTTGCCTCTCATTGAATTTATATATAATAATAGTTACCACTCGAGTATTTAGATGGCTCCTTTTGAGACTCTTTACGGTATGAGGTGCATGTCTCCTACGGGGTCATTTGAGGTTGGTGAGACTATCTTGTTTGGTCTTGACTTGGTTCTCTAAGACATGAAGAATGTGAAAGTGATTAGAGAAAAACTTAAGACTACTCAAAGTCTTCAAAAGTCTTATGCGGATGTGAGGTAAAGAGAATTGGACTTTAAAGTAAGTGACTGTATATTATTTAAGGTATCTCTTATAAAAAGAGTCATGAATTTTGGAAAGAAGGGGAAGCTCAATCCCTGTTATGTTGGTCCATATCCAATTTTGAGAAGAATTGGTAATATTGCTTATGAGTTGGAATTGCATGCGAGTTTAGGCTCTATTCATCCTGTCTTACATGTGTCTATGCTAAAAAAGTGTGTGGGTCATCCTTCGTTGATAATGCCTATTGAGGATATTTTTGTTATAGATTCCTTGTCTTATAATAAAGTGCTGATTGAGATATTGGATAGAAAAGTACGTATATTGAAGGATGATATGAAGGCTAAATATCTGTTCTTGTTCCCAAGGATGGATGAAAGTGCTTAAGGTATTAGTTTTATTTTCTTCTTGTTACTTTCTGAGTTTATCAATTGATTTAGGTGTATTCCAGATATACTCGTACTAAAAGTATCCTAACTTATCATTCAGGGATGAATGATCCTGAGGGGGGATAATGTAAGACTCTCTAAAATTTTGATCATTTTATTTTTTACCTTCCCACGTGTGTAATATCAACTTTTGACTTAAATTGTGTTTAGGGATGTTAAAAGGGTGTTTGGAGAATGTTTTGAAATTTTTGAAAGGGGTTTGGGGTCATTTTGGGACCTCGAGAAAGTGAGGATCCACGATAAGGCCGTGTCATGGAGGTTAGTCTCTGCGATATTTGTGTTGCATGGAGGATAACTTCCACAATAATGGTGTTCCATGCTAGTGGGTTAATTTTATCCAATTCTGTTTTTATCACTTGGGGTGAGGGGATTTTTGTTTTTTAACCCCTTGTACGACCTTTAAACATAAAATAAGCCTTTCTTCTTCAGTTTTCAAAGATCAAAGTCATCCATTCTCTCTTAAAACTCAAAACCCAAGAATATTCAAGGGTTTTACAATGCATTCATCATCCAGCTTCTAAACTTCAAATTGACTTCAATTTCTTGTTTATTTCAGGCATACTTCCCTTCCTTACACTTTAATTTTACATTGTGGCACGAATTTAATAGATTTTCATGTGATTTAAATCATTGGGTTTTAAATTGGGTTAAGGGATTTTGGTTGTTACTAGTTGAATTACTTGTCCCATCTTTTAAATTGATTATTCATGCTTTAAATTGATATTTTTGGGACTGAACTAGTAAATGGAATGAATTTTGGCTTGGTATTGGAATTAACCTTAATCTACTTTATAATCTTGTTTTGAATATGGACAAATTGTGTGGTTTAACTTGCTTTTGAGCTCAATGCATTTCATTAATGGATAAATGGATATAATAAATGGATTTTGGGTGGCCTTTGTGGCCATGGTTATGATTTTAATGGAACTTGGGAGTCCAATTTGGATGTGTGAATTGGTTTGGCATAAATATATTAGCTTGCAAGCATATTGGTAAAACTATACAATGTGGTAAATACCTTAATGAATGACTCCTAAGTTAATAGCGGGTTATGTAGCTCACCGTAAAGGTGTAAGTCCTGGGGAAACAAACACTGAAAACTACATTTGTCAGTGTTGGGGGTCTATCTGACCGTGATTATGACACACACTTAATATATATATTTTAGATGGCTATTGCCCATGGTGGATTTAGTTTTCTTTTGGATTTTCCTTGGTTCGTCTAGGTAACACACACTGGGAGCCTTTTAGGATGGATCGAGCTACAAAGTCTAGGTTAATGGTTTTAAAAATCTCATGTCCATGACCTTTACCCTATCATGGCATTTTATATATGTATATATGAATGCATACATGTGGTTATTACTGATTTTGGACATGGAATTATTTTATCACTTTCCCTGTGTTACATGCCAATACTTATCCCACTCACCATCCTAGGATTCTACATCATTTCATGGAATTGGGTCCAAAGACATTTTTGTTGCTCCTGTGTAGCGTTAGGTGGATTGGCACATTTGTTGAGTTGTTGTGAAGTGGTGATCCTCAGTCCTTCGAAAGGCCTTATCATTTCAATATTTATTATTTATTGTGATAGTACTTTTAGATTCTTTTTTTGTCATATTTTGAGTCATGTCTAGACTTAGATGTTTCTAGTTTAGAGTCTTTCATGGACAAATATAGGATGGTTATCGATTGACTCTTCAATTTCATTTGAGTTATCTATTTCACCTTAATTTCTAGCTTAATTGGCTTTTGATTTAAGTTTATGATTATTGTTCTCTTGAGCTCAGGCTAAGGGGTGGTCTCCGGTCCATGGTGGGCTTGAGATACCCTTCACGGCCATGCCTAGGGTCAGGCCATCATATGAGGGTAAAATAATAGAAAATAAAGTAGGACTGGGTATGGTAGAAAAAGCTAAAGAAAGAAAAATTAAAGAATAATTTGAAAAATAAAGAATAAAAGAGACCACACCCAACCTGAATGTGCAATAAAAGGAATAAAAAGGAAGAAATAAGGAAGGAATGCAAAAAAATTAGTTGATTAGTGGAACCCAAAGTAAGTGTAGTGATAAGGAGGGTTAGTCACTAAAAATGTCCATTGGTAGCATACCATCCCCTTAAGCCTACATTATAGGCCGAATAAAGTCCTATAGTGATCCTAACCTGACTGTCTGAAAGCTAAGTCAAAGAAATAAGGGCAAACCTATGGTATTTGATCCACATTTCTTGGAACTTCTTTTGTGAGTGTGAGTGTCTCTTTATACATCCCTGTATTGACATGTATGATTCTATATGAGTGACGGGTACTTATTAGTTGTGTGGGCTCATGGGTTGTTAGTTAGTGGCTTACTTGTTTGGGTAGTGTGACTTTTACATATGCATTGTAATGCCATAGATTGATTCCATTATGTTACTTTCCTAGGCTTCATAGATAGGCGCAGTTGGTTTTAAAGGGTTGAATTTGGAGAGGGTAATATGTTTTGAATAAATTTGATGATTGACAACCATAGGCATGACGTGCTATAGAAATATAGCACTTTTGATGCTTAAAACAAGGAAAATATGCAAGTTCTTGAGGCCTTTCTATTAGATATGATCCATTTTGGATATGTTTTTCAAGAAACCATTTTTTAGATGCTAAGTTTGTAAAAAAGGTGGAAAAGGTATTTTTGGCTACTTTTGGAGAAATTATGGATGTTTGGGATGTTTTCTGGCTTGATCGTGATCAATTCATGTTTGAGAGTCGAAGAAGAGCTGAAAAACTTTCCGGCACCTACTAAGTCAACCTACGGACCGCATATAGACAAATCAGGAGGTAGAAAACCCAAATCCCAAGAGCTAAATTGCAGTACTTTCTCCATCCGCAACTTGCGGTCTACACCTGCGCCCTATGCCAAACCGCAGGTACTACCTACACCTGTGCCAGACTACAGGTATAGAGAGCAGGTAGCCATCGACCCGATTTTCTCCTATTTCATTCAGGCTTTGTTTTTAGAGTTTTCTCATGTTCAATAAATACCCCTTATGTAATTTTTAGTAGGAGTTATGCACTTTGTCACTCAGAAACATATTTCTATTTCAAGATCCGTCTTTGATCTTGGGATTCTCTTGTATTAACTTTTATTGATTATTCAATTACAGTTGTAGCTTTTTCTTTGTATTATCATAATGATTTCATCAATGCTTTCTATTATGAATGTTATTGATTTCTTCAAAATCACGAGCGGCTAAAACTCATAGCTAAGGTTGTGGAAACCCTGGCAAATTAATGTAGTAGGGGAAGTGTGATTGTTAATTTGAACTAATACCAATGGCATACATTTCTTTGTCTTAATATGATTGATTTCTTAATGGGTACACATATTAGGATCCTACCTAGACATTGCTACTTAATCTAAAAGAGGAGTAGTGACTTGGAAAAGATAAAGACAATAGTAATTTAGAGTTTAATTATCGATCCATGCTTCTTGGTTCTATCTATTTAAGATGGTTAGGTTTCATGTAATAACTTGAGACTCAAAAGGTAATAGTTAACTGGGATCAAGATAAAGGTTAGTCGTGTGACACCCTGAGACTCAATAGGTGTAGGGTAAAATCCTTCTACTCGTCCAAAAGACTTTACAAGGTACATAACTTATCGATTCTACATGCAAGGTATTAGATTGGTTCAACAACACCCTATAAGTGTACGGAGTTGAGAATACAAGGGGAACACAATCCTAGTGGTCACTTATGACTGATTTCAACCAGTTAATATTGTTCTTTGCTCGAGATTACTACAAACAAAACCCCCTATTTACTTTTCTCATTCTTCCCATTGACTATAACTATTGAGATCCATAAAGCCATGTCTTCCCTTGAGATTTAACCCCAACGTTAGTTGGTTTACTATATCTAGACAGTGACTATATATAATATAAAAGGAGGTATTACTTGGACATCATCAAGAAATTTGCGCCGTTTCTTGGGAGCATGATATTGTTTTGTAATTTGAAGTTATTGTAGTTTTTGGGTTTTTCTTTTATATTTTTTATTAACTAGGCATACAACAGTGTATGTCTAGACAATGGAGTAGAGGAAAACCTTTACTCCCAGTTAAACCAAATCTAGAGTGGATCCTACAAACACCCGATAGGATGTCTAAGCAGAAAAGTGCTGATAATCCTAAAGGTGTTCATAAAGTTGTACCTCCGCCCGAAGGAGTGCAAGCTATTGTTGATCGTCAGATGGGTGAGTTATTAGCTCATTCTAAAGACATGAAAGTGGAAATGGAAGAATCTCAAAGAGTATCCAGGGAAGTAGATCTTACTGAACAGAGACAAGCAGCAGACCATCGAGTAGCACTTGTGGAAACCAGAACAGAGATAGAGATGTTGGTATTCAAGTAATCATAGCATATCAGTACATATAACCATATATAGATGATAAAAAAGATCTGGGATATGTTGAGCCGACTGAGACTGGAACCATAGTACCTCCTGTTTTTCCCTTAGACATCAAATTCGATATCAGAGTTTCACGATCCAACTTTTAAATTTGAAGGATGTGTTTACAGGGTTGTCTACCAATAATACAAATTTGCACCTTGCAAATTTCCTTAGGATCCGCACCTAGTATGCCATTCTACTGGTAGATCTGGAAGAACTTAGGCTGAGGCTTTTACCCTACTTAGTTATAGAAGAAGCATCTTAATGGTTAGGGGTACTACAAAGAGACTCTATCACGACTTGGAAAAAGTTGCATAGGAAATTCTTAATAGGTTCTTACCACCATCAAGGATGTTGCAGCTCAAGGAAGAGATTTATAACTTCAAGAGGCTATAGTCAGAATCCATGTACGAGGCTTGGTTCAGGTTTAACAAGAAGCTAAGCATGGTGCCAAATTATTAATTGTTAGGGACAAGCTTATCAGAGATATTCTATAGAGCCCTAACCATCAGTTCCAAATCCATGAAAGACACCATATCTGGAGGTGATTTTATGAGGCTACGTTTGGAGACAGCTTCAAAGATATTAGATCGGATCTCACTCACCAACCGAGAGTGGAAAACTTAGGAGGCAGAGAAGGGATCTAGTACAGATTCTATTGGAGCCTCCGGGGACCAGAGAGCAGCTGATGATATAGTAGTACAAGAAATTAATTAACTAAGGAATGATTTAGGGGTGCTAGCAAATAATTTTGCATTAGCGACTTTTAAGAAAGTAAATATAGTAGCAGAACATGGGTTATCTTTAAAAGCGTACGAGTCAGATTTAGAAGAGGAAGCTAATTATCAAGATTGTCAGATGGCGGGTTTTTGAGCCTAAGGTAAAGAGAACCAAGGTCTGAACTACTATGATGGATAGATAGACCACAATACAGAGCGAGATGGTGACTGAAGGAAGAAGTATGACTACAGAGAAAAGGGAAATAGGTATATTCTACGTGGTAGATGCAATGAAAAACCCATAGTGGTGGGAGATGTTGGCTAAGATAGTGAAGGGTAAAGAAAGTCATGAGACCAGCCTTAAGGAGATCAAGGCTAATATTTCAGGGTTGACCCAGAAGGTTGAGTCATATGCTATTGCTATGAAGCAGTTGGAGCACCAGTTTGGGTAGATGTCAGCATCTCTGAACCAGAGGCAGCCAGGTACCTTTTTGAGCAACACAGTGCAAAATTCAAGAAATGATGGACATGTACTTACAATTACCACGAGGAGTGGTGTCACTACTATGAATCCCCCACTACCTATTGCTAAAGAGGTTGATGATGAGATACTTACTGCTGAGTTTGAGAAGGTAACAGGTGATAAAGGTATAGTTTCTAAATATAAAGGTAAGGGTAATATCATTGAGCCAGAAGTTAGACAAATCTCAGGACCACCCCTACCTTTTCCTCGGTGATTGAGAAAAAAAAATGAGGAAGGTAAGTTCAAATGGTTCATTGAGATGTTGAGAGAATTGAGCTTTAACATACCTCTTCTTGAGGCATTAGAGCAAATTCCTGGATATTCTAGGTTTATGAAATGGTTGATCACAAAGAAGAAAGGAGTGGCTTTTAAGGATATTAATGGTGTGCACCACTACAGTGCAGTCACGACTAGGTCCTTGGCATAGAAAAAAGGTGATCTCAAAAAATTCACTATACAATCCACCACTGGATCATCATGATTTGTCCGATCCTTGTATGAATAAAGGGGCCAATATTAATTTGATGTCGCTGGCTGTATTCAAGCAATTAGACTTGAACCCTCCAAAATTAACTCTGAAGTGGCGATTAATGGTGGATCGTATAGTGAAGAAACCTATGGGAATCTCATTTGATGAGATCATGAGAGTGGGTAACTTGATTTTCCAAGATGAATTTGTCATCTTAGACTATGAGGTTGACACTAAGATGACTATTATATTGGGAAGACCATTTATATCCACAAGCAGAGCTATGGTTGACTAGGAAAAGGGTGAGCTAAAATTCAGAGTCAACGATAAGGAGGCAACATTCAATATATGAAAGTCAATGAAGTGGCCGACCGACATAAGGGTAGTGTTGATGATTGATTGTATTGATGATCTTGGAGGATACTCATATGGGTATCTTGATGAATTCTGAGTAGTCAATACACATGTGTTGTGCCACATAGTAAAATCAAGTACTACATGGAAGGCAACCATGGGCTTGTTAGTGAAGTCTGAGTTACCAACATAGCTAAGTTATTATACAACGTTAACTCAAGCACTGAGTGAGAGGCAACCCACTATTTTTAGTGTTCACATTTTTGTTGTTTTTGTCTTTTTGTAGGTTTTTACATTTTGAAACTTACTCGAAATATGGTAAAAATAGCTATATTAATTGATTTCCTTGTAAGGGGAGTGTATTATCACCCCATCATGGTCACAAGTACCGCACTGTAAGTTGATTAATAAGTCAAAAAGTTGAAATTTTGAGGATGAAAATGGTAAGTTACGAATTCTGGCATTTAATTTTACTTTGGGGACCTTAAACTTATGTTGTAGGAACATAAGTATCTGGAAGAATATCAAAATGTCGAGTCTAGGTTGCAGAAAAACGGCCCAAAAATTTTGTCCCAACACTTGCGCCCAACACCTGTGGACCGCAGGTGGTACAGCGCCCACTCCCTAGCTGTACCACCTGCAGTCCACAGGTCATATTAATTAGGTCATATTTAATTAGGTCAATAGCTGTAGGTCATATTAATTAGGTCATACTTAAAAGTTAGCGGGCCCAAAATATAAATTAAAAATTAGGCCCACAAAGTAAGGCATCTAAGTACATCCCTTTCCTAGACAATAATACAAAATCCTTATTTTATAAAAGACTATGAACCATACTTTTTATTCCCATGTTCTATATTCATATTCCCCCTCCCGAGATCACAAAGTCAACAATTAATATATTCTAAGGGTAGCTAATCCTTAAAATAGTTTAAGCAAGGATAAACAAGCAACTATAATAATAAGCAACTTAAACAAACTTAATTAAAAATGAAAGTATTCACGATCTTGGACTTACACTAGGAAAAGGAGTTAGCCTATGGAAATATTCACCATCCAATCCCTTGTATTGATGATACAAACCATAAAGAAACTAAATTAAAGAATAATAAAACCTAAAAAGAAGTTGTGGTAGCCTCCAATATCTTCTAAAGAAGTCCAAAAGTTATTAAAAATATGTATAAGATGTATTTTTAGCAATAAGATAAGACCAAGATGTGTTAGAAAAGGATTCAACATGCAAGTCGGGACTGGAATAGAGCACACGTTGCGGGCTCCATTGCACCGTTCTAGAGGGGGCATTGCGGGCTCCATTACGCCAGAATAGAGCTTGTGTCATGGAAAGATCATGGGGACTCACTATTTTGGGTGTATTATGAGTATTTTGGTTTGTATCATGTGCCAAGAGACCTTTCCACATTCCCTCACTCGCCCTAGACATTCCAAGTGTCCAAATTGAGTCCAAATTGTGTATTGTGCTTTTGTTGATCTATTCCAAGCCTTTTGGAGTTTTTTCCACTTGATTTGAAGTTTTTATATCCTTCATATATCATCATAATACATTTACCAAGAATCTTATACCATTAAACACAATAATTTATAGCTCAAAACAACACAACATCAAAGACAGAGAACATGAAACACTAGCTAAGTATAGGCTTTCTTCCCTTTGATTTCTAACTTATTGTTTTGACACTTGTATTGATCCAATTGACCCTTGAAAATGCCCAAAAAGTTTTTTCACATATAAATACATAATAACATTCTTAGGAACTTATTAAACACGTTAGAAACCAACACGGTAGACTAGACAAACACCTAGCTCAAGCTAGTCACACTAGTTTTTGTGGTAGAACTCTAAATGATCAATTTGAATCAAAACTCATATGAAAACACTATTAAACATTGTAAACACATATATGGACACTTAGATGAACATTTATATCACTATCAACACATTAAGCACATGAATCATCCACAAAATAAAACTAGAATAGCAACACTAGAATGAATAAATCCACCCAACATCATCTTTCTAATGCGCCATCATCCAGGCTTTTTCAGATTTGTGTGACAACCATAACTTCATCACAAACTAGTTAGAGGGGTAAGAGTTGATATATCGATAGAGACTATTCGTAGAGTTATCTCAACCCAGACTATATTACTTCTGCATCTATAGCTGAGTGCGATTACAGACTGAGGATCACACAGGATCGACATATCATGTAGGATATTGAGCATCGTCTATATAGGGTTAAGATGGCTAGGTAGATAGCCAGTTATATTTCACCAATGGGTGATGTGACTCCATGGATTGAGGAGCAAGTTGTGATCAAGAAGGGCCTCTTGATATTGGAAGCCATGTTTTGGTAGCTGCAAATTAGATACCGACTGATTCCCACTACTTTGGATAATACATTGACGTAGAAGGGAGCACCACTAGCTGCCTATTGGATGGCCGGTTATGATTTTGATTTTGTTGTTATTCTGAGGCATGATTTACATGACTGAGCCTTTGGTGAGCTGACTAACCTGCCATTTCCTTACATGATCCAAAGTCTATGCAATGAGGATGGAGTGCCTAAGGTACAGGTATTAATAAGAAGGTACCAGTGATCGCGACAGCTTAAAAGAGGACCATGAAGGGTCTAAAACCTTTTGGAACTTTTAGGAGATTGATATAGTAGGAAGTAGTACCACAAACCAGTCTGAGGGCCCAATAGTTTTCACAAATCCTGATGAGGCACATACAGATAATGCAGGTTTTGGTATTGATATGGAGATAGAAGAGTAGAGAGATGCTCCTTATTCGAGTACACAAGGAGAGTGGACACAAGACATTTCTTCTTCAGCCCCGGCTTCAACCTTAGATCTAGTTGGTGTATCTATAGAGACTGCTCTCTTATCCACTACAGCTCCTATAATAGGTATGATTACTGTATCCACTGAGTTTTTGCATATCTTAGTGGACGGCCAGAGGGCCACAACTACTCGGTTAAATTTTTTCGAGACCGAGATGACTATACTCTTAGGGAACATAAGATCAGAAGTTAGGATTAGATTTGAGAAGGCCAAGGATAGATTGGAGGTTGCTTAGAGAGCCTCACTATTAGAGTTATGTGCTGATTTTCAAACATAGATTGATGATATGGAGAGACGGGTTACTTCCTAATATTCAAACACAAGTGGACCATATCTAATTCAGATGAGTAAGGATTATGATATCCTACGAGTGGAGGTACACTTTTTTTTATAGAGAGCCATATAGTATTTATTCCCTCGATTATACCCCCTGTGGTCCAAATATCATTTCTGCATACGCTGGGATACTTTGATTTCTTTGCAAAGAATGGGGAGAAGGTCCCAACAGTTGAGACCAAGAGAGGTCGCTTAAATGATTTGTAGAATCCTTATATGACAGAGGAGAAGGCCATTAAAAAGGCTAGGAACAATTTTTTAGCGACTGCATTCATCGACAGGCAGAGGTATTTATTTATAGCCAAAGGTGCATCCACTAATAGTGCACCACCACCACTACCATCTCCATCAGCTGATATGCCTCCATCTAGGGGTGCTCCTAATTCAAGCACCTAGTATGTCCCAGGTATGTTCTCTCTTCTCTATGTTTTGCTTTGTTTTAGCATATTGAGGATAATGCATTATTTTTTAGTTGGGGTGGGTATACCATTCCGCTGTAGGTTTTTATTATTGTGCTTTTTTTCTTGTCAGTCACGATATGGTTGTAGAATTGACATGTCATGGATAATTATGTGTCTTATTGTGTTTTTCTTCATACTGTGTTGTATTTTTGTTTACTTTGAGCCTTGTTATCCTTTTCTTCTTATTTTTACAATTCACCTTCCTATTTATGCTACAATTTACTATTTTAGCCCAGGTCCTTCTTGGACATTGTGCATCTCAACTCAAGAAAAATGCATTAGTTGAGGGTGGCTATAATGAGGGTGCATAGTTTAAAATAGGTATGAAGAAGAGTAAGGTAAAAAGGGAAATTTAGTAGGGCTGAGTGTTTTAGAAAAAAATTTGTAAAAAGGTGAAAAAGGGAATAAAACACCATGCCCAACTTGAATGTGCATTAAAAGAATAAAAGGCAGAAATACGGGCAAAAATAAAAAGAAAATTAGCTAGTAAGTGAGAGCCCAAAGTTAGTATAGTTCCGAGGAGGCTTAGTAACTTGATATATCCATATGTACCACACTAGCCTCCAAGCCTACATTACAAGATGAAAAGTCCTATAGTGATCCTAAAATAAGGGCAAGCCTTTGGTATTTCATATGCATTGACTGGAACTTCTGTGTTGAGTGTGAGTTTTTCATTACCATCCCTGCATTTACATGCATTATTTTATCTAAGTGAGTGGACATCTTTTTTATGAGGGAACTCGAGTCATGTTGCTTGCTGTTTGCTTGTTTCAGGTAATGTAATTTGTATATATGAGTTGTTGTCTATTGCTAATGTAATTGTCATTCCTTGATCCCATTGTCTCATATTGTTGTGCTTCATATTCATACATAGTTGGCTTTGAAAATAGATATAGGAGGGAATGTTGCAATTTTAACTTAATGTGATGACTGACTGCCTTGAATAACTTAGATTCTCCTATTTAAGCATCGTTTTTGTTTTGTTGTGTATTAGTTTCCTAAGGACATGAAAACGTTCTAAGTTGATGGTGTTTATGTGCTATAGAAATATAGCACTTTCGATGCTTAAAACATGGAAAATATGTAAGTTTCTGAGGCCTTTTTTGTTAGATATGATTCATTTTTAGTATGTTTTGTAGGAAACCATGTTTTAGATGCTAAGTTTTTGAAAAAAGGCATTTTAAACTACTTTTAGAGATATTATGGATTTTTAGGATTTTTTTGGCTTGATCGTGATGAATGCATGTTTGAGATTCAAAGAAAAGCTAAAAAATAAATTCCCGGCACCTACTAAGTCAACCTATGGACCGCATGTAGACAAAGCATGTGCCAAAAAACCAAACTCTCGAGAGTTAACTTGCAGGAATTTTTCCATCTGCAACCTATGGTCTACTCCTACGCTCTGTGCCAGACTGTAGGTACTACCTACGCCTGTGCTAGACTGCAAGTACAGAGAGCAGGGGGCCACTGACTTGGTTTTCTCTTATTTTGTTTGGGATTTTTTTGTAGGATTTTCTCATGTACTATAAATACCCCTTATGTACTTTTTAGTAGGAGTTACGTACTTTTGATACTTAGAAACATATTTTAATTCCAAGATCCATCTTTGATCTCGGGATTCTCTTGTATTGACTTTGATTGATTATCCGATTACATTTGTGGGTTTTTATTCATCTTATCATTGTGATTTCTTCTATGCTTTCGATTATGAATGTCATTGATATCTTCACAATCATGAGCTACTAAACCCCATAGCTAGAGTTATAGAACCCTGGTGAATTAACAAACTAGGGGAAATATGATTGTTGATTTGAACCAATATCAATGGCATGCATTGTTTTATCTTCTTTATGGTTGATTTATTAATGGTTTCACATATTTGGATCAAATCTAGATATTGATACTTACTTCAAAAGAGGAGTAGTGGCTAGGAAAAGATAAAGTCAATAGTAATTTGGAGTTTAATTGTCAATCCACGTTTCTAGGTTTTATCTATATAAGATGGTTAGGTTTCATATAATAACTAGAGACTCAAAAGGTAATAGTTAACTAGGATTATGATAAGGGTTAGTAGTGTGACACCCTGAGACTCAAAATGTAAAGGATGAAATCCTTCTACTTATCTAAAAGACTGTAGAAGATACATAACTTATCGATTCTACATGCAAGTTATTGGATTTGTTCAATAACACATGATAAGCCTACGGAGTTGAGAAGCCAGGGGGAATACAATCCTAGTGTTCACTTATGAGTGATTTCAACCAAGTTAATACTGTTCTTTACTCAAGATTACTACAAATGAAACCCCTATTTACTTTTTTTGTTTTACCCATTGACCATAACTACTGAGATCTGCAAAGCCACGTGTTCCCTTGGGATTCACCCAAACCTTAGTTGGATTACTATATCACTGCAGCGACCGTATCATCATCTAAAATTAGGTGTTGCTTGGATTTCATCAAGTCATCTTAGGTTTCTCTTGCTTAAGAATAGTCATATATTTTGTTGTACTTTTGTTGCCTGAGGACATGGAACGTTCTTCATTGAGGATCTGGATGTGCCATGGTTTCATGGAACTTATGATGCTTAAAAGTGGAGAATATGGCTAAACGTAAAATATCTTATTTGATTTGATGTATTGTTGGAGTGGATTTGTAGAAAACTGGGTGTTGAAAGCTAACTGGAAGAAAACAAAATGAAAAGAAAAAAATTGAATATTTACTAAGGTACCTACGACCCGTAGGTACCACCTACGGGGCTTAAGTGGGTCTGTAGGAGTCAAAAGTTGAAATTCTAGAGACAAATTTTTACCCATAACCTATGGCTCCCTATCTAAAGGGAGTAGGTTCCAGCTACGGCCCATAGGTGGCTGCTAATGTAATTTTCCCTGATTATTTTGATTTGATTTCCTAGGGTTTCCATGCAACCTAAATACACTCATATGATGTTTTTAGTCCTTATTATGTACGTTTAGTGAAGTTTTCCTCTTTTATTTATGATTTTATTTCTACGGTTTTCATGTAATCGATAAATAGCCTTTTTATGTTTCTTAGTTAGATACTCAAAGATAGGACCTGGCTAAGCTTACATCATTCAGAAAAGCTTTTGATTCTAAGATCGAATTGTGATCTTGGGATCTTATTGTGTGTTTTTTTGGTTTGTTATTCAATTTGAGACTTTGAGTTTTCTTCATTCATTATTGTGAGCTGAAAGAAGTAGAGGAAGTTCCAAGTCGTTCTAGATAGATTCTTCAATGTAATATAGTTTTCTTCATTCTTATTGATTTCTTAATAATAGACAATGTTGAGAACCTGTCAATATTTACTGTGAGACTAACCAGGAGGTAGATATTAGGAAAAGAAGATCGCAATAGTAATTTGGGGTTAATTTTTGAAATAAGCTTATCTGCATTAACTACTTAAGACGATTATCTTTCATCTTATAACTTAACTCTCAAAAGGTAATAGTTAATTGGAATCTAGGATAAGGGATAGTAAAGAGACACCTTGAGACTCAAAAGGTATAGGGTAAAACTTGTTAATGAGTTTACAAGACAGTTGATGGCATATAACTTATCAGATTCTGTAGGCAAGGTATTGGAATAGTTCAATAGTGCACGATAAATCTACGGAATTAGAAGCCTAGGGGAATACAAGCCTTGTTTTCATCTTAGATTGATTACAACCTCAAGAATGTAGTTATTGTTACTTTTTATTATTTTAAAAAATCTGCCCATTTACTTTTTGTACTGCCTGGTGATTTCAACAAGTTCAAGCAAGATTTCTGATGTATTCCCTGTGGGATCGACCCAACCAAGTTGGGTTACTATATTTTAACAGTGACTACTTTATCCTTCAATTGGAGGTGTATTTAGGGTGACAACACTCACCTTGATCATGAATAAAACTGAAAGCTAAAATATTATAAAACACAAACAATAAAGCATAATTTGATAAGCTTAGTGAGTCATTACACTTAGTTTCTAAAATCTTTACTTTTATGGGATATTCTTTCAACCAACATAAATCATCTGAGCTATCATAGAGTCCATCATCTTACCCATATTGAGGAAGGCTATTATACCCTCACCATTGGAATAGAATCTTAACTTAAAGTGATCACTAAACTTAGGCCATATTGGAAAAAGGAGGGAACACTCTCTGGCAAGGCCCCTAAACCTACAGTGGCACGTAGTTTTTTGAGAATAGGGTACGCTAAAGCCACATTCCCCTCTTGGTGATAAAATACTACTCCTAAAACATATTCTTATATGCTCATACTTATGAAATCCATCTTAAAAAACGTATGGGTTTATTAACTAAAAACTACTATGTTATCTTACTTAAATCATATTAACAAGGAAACTTAAGGATTTCTTGTCTTATCCAAGATCATAAGATCAAAACTAAACTTTAATCATGTTGTAATACTTGTAAATTGAGTTTATAATCTTGATCTTCTTCTAAACTTAGTAACTTATGCTTAAAGTTGCAATCATTTATCATCTCATAGAAATTTCATATAAAAATATCAAACTCAATTCTTAATATCGCTTTTAGGGATAAAAACATAAGTAAACATGAAATCATATATAAAATATTGTTCAATTTGTGATAAACCATCGAAATCTCAAAGCATAACAAAAGTGGGTATCAACTCCAATAAGTCACTTTTGTTAAAATCAATTAAAAATTAAACTTTTGGGCACAAGGATGGAAGATTATACTTGTTCAAACCCAATGTACCTAAATTTCTTGATTTTCTTGATGGAAAACTTGAATTTGGATCCTTGGAAGTTGAACTTTTGGAAGAAACCCTAACTTTTTTCTCTTCGGAGTGGAGAGAAGAATGAGCTTTTAAAAACTAATAATGGAAATAATGCTTATTGGTTAATTTAAGATGCGGAAGAGGAGTTTTATGTGAGGAAAAGAGCAAATTACCCCTAAGAAAACTTCAAAAAGTTGAATGAATTTTTAGTTGACAACTCATTAGTTTGGTGACAACTCATCAACCTAGTGGTCAATATCTAGCTAAATTTTGACATTTACTGGTTAAGGTTAGAGATTTGAGTTGACGGCACGCCACCTAGTTGGCGGATCATCAACTTAGTCGTCAACTAGTTGATAGCTCATTAACATAGTTGTCACCTTCTAACAGATATACACTCCCAAGTAAAATTAGCATAAATTTCTACTTCGATATGGAATTAAGGTGAAATCAGATGCGTTGGAAAGAAGACTCAAAGATATTTCATTTGATATATAGTAGGACACGCAACTAGTTATATTCTAAGAGTGACACTCGCTTAAAGTTGGCCCTTTTTGAATCCAATATTAAAACTCAATCAATAAAAATGTTCTTAACTCCACTTTGCTCAAAATGCTTCTTATGAACATAATCTCATTGAAAAAATTTCACACTCAAGGTTAATGGTCATGAAACTTATCTATAATTTGAAATAATCAATTTGAGTCCTTTAAACATATGATGGAAAGTTGGAAATTTACCTAGGAGCTAGTGGGGTATTATATTACTAGCACAATTTCTTAGCAGGATAATAATCATAATCAATAACATGAGAAAAGACTTAATAATAGTATATTCAATGGCTTATCATAACATGATCCATAACTCATTATAGGATAGATAATAATCTAATCAATTAGTCCATGAACATTACTTCTAATGTCATCATCATCAGAACCATCACGTGCCAAAGTTTCTCAATAATGCCTCTAAAAGGATATTCTCAAGGCATTTAATAAGCGAATGAGAGTTTCAACAGAAACAATCATCAATCTTGACTTAAAGTGGTTCAAAGAGCCAACTTCTTAATCTCCGAGATACATTCTAAGTCAAATAGTACCCCAAGATAGGCTAAGGTTTCTAAATCCTCACTTAGATATACAGAAAGCCATAATTAGCCCTAAGGTAAAGGTACGTCAAATGGAAACTAAGGCAGACTTCATTAGTGTAAGTAACTAAGGACAACTTACCCTAACCATGAGTAACTAGAGCATTTTACCTAATTTTAAGCAATCTAAGGCATTCTCATGCTAATCATGAGTAATGAATTCCAATCCACCTAAATCATAAGAGAACACGTCAAGAATTTCAACTCTATGATTTCAAATTTTCCTAGAGAGTCCAACTAACCCTAGTTTTGCATTTCATCATTCAAAACCTAAAACCCAAGTTTTGCATTTCATCAATCCAAAACCTAAAACCCATCCCAAATGTAACACAATATCATAAGAATACCATGAGATAGATCAACCTAACAAGGGATAAACCTAGCCTACCTCAACTCGAAGAAAGCTCAATGAACCGCTAAACCATTGGTTTTTCCTTTCAAGAAGTCTCCTCAAGATGCCAAGCGATCAAAAACACTTCAAATCATCAATACGAGAATAACAATACCTATAGTGTACCATTGTGCTTATGGTCTAAAAACCATACCAAAATCCCTTGTGGGTCCCACTTATGAAAATCATATTTTTGAAACCAACCCAATATAATATAAAGATCAAGGAATAATTACCTTAAAAATGGGTAAAAATTATGCTAAATTTGAGATAAAATCAAGGCCTAAAGTTTTTGGTGTTTTGAGCAAAAAATCAAGAAATTTCACAAAGAAAAGGGTAAATTCTTACCTCAAATCAAAGATAATTGTGAAATTAAATGTTAATCTAGCTTTCCAATCACTAAAAAGCTTCAATTTTAAGCTCTCATACTATTTAGGCGTTTTAGCTCTCAATGAAGTGATGAAGAATTACCCAAATTAGGGAAAGGGGGTCCTTTTATACCTAGTCCAGGTACTTGGGAGTCGCTATCGCAACCCTGACATTGGCGATCACGGCATCTTACTTATGCCACCTGTGTCACAAATACAGCACTTTTTCACGATCGCAGAATCTCCACTGCTCGAGAGAGTCACGATTGCGGTCCAAAGAGCCACTATTGCGGTGCACCAGCTTACAATAATGGACTTGGAATTTCCAAGTCCCTGCCAAGTCCTCAGGATTCATCTGGAATCTTGTGTAGGCAAAAAAACTATGTAATCATACCAAATTTGATGTTTTGGATGTGATGGCACACTCAAAATTCACTTCCAAGTTCATTTCGACCAAATATGGGTCCACACTCATATTTTATTTTCTTAACATTCTGACTAAAGGTCGAAATGAGCCTGAGTGCCTTGAGACCCAATCCAAAGGTCTACCTAGCCTATAATTAATAATTTAGAGCTGCTAGCACAATCATAATTTGAATACGAGATTGTTTTACTAATTTTTTTGCCCGTTGTCCATTTGGAACCAGCGAAGATTTCTAAAAAGGAAATTAAATCTAAAACCTAAACAAACTGGCCGATGACCAAACTGTCATTCCCAGCAAGTAATAAATGAATTGGAGAAGTTATGAAAATGTTTTAAAGAAAAAGTAAGTTGAAATGTGTAAAATAACTTGAAGGGTTATTAAACTATTTCTTTAACTAAACCATGAATACATGTTTTCCCATAAGTTGAACATTTTTCCTTTCTCAAAATCATGAATGCTCTATATATTGATAAAGTAATGATTTTGGGGGTTGAATTATGAAACTCCTATCGTGTTCAACTTCTAATATTGTCATACTTAGTTGTATTATTTAGAGCTGGTGGGTTATGAACACCCAATACCTAGGTAATCTATGTATACATCAGTTTACATATTAATGAGTACTTTAGAGTATGCACATATTGCTATTTTCAAAATACTATTATTTTGAGCATATAAGTTATCGGTGTCTTTCAGTTGGGAGTAGTATTTATCACCAATCAAATATAGGGATGAAGGCACACCCGTTAGTTAGGAGTGAGACCTTTAGTAGAAGTCCCTAAGTTTCATATCTATGGAGCCATTGTAGGTTATAAGGGGTCGCCCATCAGATCGGTACTAACACCCTAATCTTTTTGGACACCTATTTAGTGGATCTATGCTAGCCAGTGTTCATACCCTTGGAAAGGTAGTGAACACCCATCCAACTAGGGTTACCGGTTGTACCTCAGCCTGCTCAAATTGGGGTTTGTGGTTAATGTAACCTCCCATAGTCCATAATTTATATTCCAGTCTTAGATTTTGTATGACCTAGTGTTTAGTTATTCAATTTATCATTTAGTACATATTTGTACTTAGTCTTGCATCAGTTTACCAGTTTTCATGAATTATGCTCAGTTTATGATAGCTATTTCCCATCTTACATACTCATTACATTCAAAGTAGTAGTCGCACAATTTTCTTAAATTATATTGTCTTATAATGTAGGTTCTAACACTAAACATCCTAATTGAGTTTAGTAAACTTCCATACTAATAGCTACAATAGTAAGTGAGTCCTCATCATTCGAGGACCAGTTATCAATATTATTTTTTATCATTCTTTTAGTTTCATACAATTGAAGTTATGTCATGACCTAAACTAGGGCCTAATCGGGACGCGTATCCCAAGCCCACTGTCAGCTGGAGACCGCCTCCTTAGCCTAATATCCAGAACAAAATAAAAGAATTCAACGGGAGCCAACCCAATAGTAACAAGAATGATATACAGTCAAACATAACTCTATGAATCAAAACCAACATCCAACCAACACCTGTCCATAAAAGACTCTAAAACCTGAAATTCCAAATAGGTTGGGAGATGCCCCCGACCATTACCAAAAAGAGTCTAACATGAAATACTAAGAAATAAAAGAAATAGATTAAATGATCAGGCCTTTTGAAAGATGGAAACTCACCATTTCCCAACCACTCAACAGATATACCAAACCATATAATGCAACACAGCGTTAATAGAAAATCCCTTATACCCTACATAATAAACTGATGACTATCTGGGGACAGTCAGTGCGATAAGTACTGGCATGTAACTCATGAAAAGTTATAAAATAATGCAATACCACAAACTAGTCAAAAACATATAAACAACAATTGTCTTTAGATATATAGGATATATGGATAGGGGCAAGGGTAATGAACATAAGAGTTTAAGCCATTAACCTGAACTATGTAGCTTACCGATCCTAAGGGGAGCCTCAGACTCTAAAGGTTCAGCTTTCTCTGCTGAAAAAGCCACCCTAGTGCAAGTTAGCCACATGAACCAAAGAGTCCAAAGGAAAGGATAAATACACCAAGGCTCTATCCATCCCAAAATATAATGTATGACCCATGCACACTGTCACGACCCAAACTAGGGTCTGGCCATGACAAGCATCTCAAGTCCATCGAGGACCGAAGATTACCCTTTAACCTAACCAAATAGAACATAACATACCAAGCTACCATTGAATTCCAAACATATAATAAGATAGAAAATTAATAAACTCGAATATATCTAAGAGTGTAAACATTAATACCAAATCCATAGTAATATTCACAAAACCTCTACTAGTTTAAAAACAAACAAATGTCGAGACATACCCCAATTGTGAAAATGACAATGATAATTATAACAGTAATGTTAACTCTTTAGTTCTAGTTTTTAAATGGTAACCGATGGAACCTCAAACGATCGAAGAACCAAACCGATCTACCTAACACTGCACAGAAAAAGTAGAAGTATCCTAGGTGCCTCCATCGCATAGGTGTATAATGTCCAGAGATAGTTAGTGGGTTGAAAACTAGCATGTAACTCAGGGATAGGGAAAAATATAATGCCAAGTCATATCCATTTGAAACCCACTGTATATGTTCACATACATAGATACATTTATATAATAAATGATGGGGTAGGGAACAATGTTTAGCATGATAGTAAAACATTATCCTATACTATGTAGCTCAACCATCATAAATAGGCACCCATGGGCTATATGAGCTTAGCTCCCCCTGCTGAAAAGGCCCTAGTGCGTGTTAGACGCATGAACCAGAGGTATCAAGGATGACCAGGAAATTCCTTGACCCCACATAAATCTAAGATACAAATATATATCAATAGTGTATACTGTTGACATGGTCATTAAGACCAAACCTTATGTCGGAAAATATGAGTTTCCAGTGTAAGTCATCAAAGACCTACATCTTCACGGCTTAGATACATAACCTTCATTAAACCCCATTTAAAACAAGTTTCATATAACCCATTTAATAACCAAAGAATCAACCTTTGTTAAGGCAAACCATGGGTATTGTCATATACTTACACTTGCAAACTCATCTCTATGCATTAACAATCACACTAACTTAGGGGAATACCTCGCCCCCTCTGTTTATTAAATCAAACATGTACAACAAGGCCTTCAAAATAATGTTCATTATATAACTATTTAAGTAGTGCAATATCATTAGTGAGTAAGTTAAACCAAGTGACAATTTCACAATTCAAAGCCAATTACATAAGTGGGTTGAGGGAACACAATTATTCAAAATCAATTCCAAGTTTAAAACATTAATTTAGGGAAATACCTGGACCCCCCATACCAATTCCCATACCCTTGCACCCCATTAGTTCAAACATCATTTTCAAAGTATGAATAACCCATAAAAACAATTGAAAAATAATTCAAGGATCAATCACTCCAAAAACTTCAACCATATCAAAACCCATATTCAAATCCATATAATTAAACTTATTTAAAACACATGTTTTTCATAAAATAAGAATTGGGGAAGAGTAACATGCCTAAAATACCAAGATTTATGGAGAGAAATCAACTCTTAAGCCCTTAGATGACCAACATCTTGAAAACTTTAAGTATCTTGACCTTGGAGAATTTAAATAGTTTAAGAGAGTGCTTTTAGTGCTAAAGGGTTGAAAATAACATCCCAAGTGTGTTTTACGGTCGTGGGTATTAAGTGAGAGAAGAGGAAAATGTCTAAAATTCGCTCAATTAAAAAGCTAAAAATTTATCGTCAGTGACTATGTGTCACTATATGACTCGTAAGGACTCACTACGGTTCATTATCACGAGTCGTATTCTGGACAGTATCTGGGGTCCCCCCCCTAGTAACCCTATGATTCACACCCTACGACTCATAGGGTCCAAGTCATAGTCAAGACAAAATACTTTGTGCATCACCCTGGTTTGGCTACGGATGGGACAATACTACTTATTTGTAGTCTTTACGACCTGTAGCCCTTAGTCGCATTCATAATAAAAATGCCAAGCCAACATACTATCTAGTCTACAATTAGGTCCCTAACACCCATAATGATGTCTTACGACTTATTAGGAGAGTCATACTCTGGGTAGTGAGTTTAAAAACTCAGGAACTTTCAAGGACCAAAATTATCCAGAGTGTTACATTTTCCCCTCTTAGGATCATTTATCCCCAAATAATGAGATAAAACATTTATTAGCATGATTTCACTCCGAACACAACCACGCTTACCTTTAACAAAGAAAAAAACAAATTTATCAAGGAAATCAGAATTTCCTGTAATAAAGTCCTCAAACAAAGATGTTAAGGAATACATATACCTCAAGCATGATTATCCAAAGCGGAAAAAAAGAATGGATTTTTGGACTTCATGTCCTATTAAACTTCCCAAGTAGCTTCTTCATACTTTTGGTTCCTCCATAGAACTTTTACCGCTTTCACATCCTTTACTCTCAATCGATGGACTTGCTGATCCAAAATCTCAATTATGACCTCCTCATAAGATAAAGAATCCGAGACACCAACACTCTCCAAAAGAACAACCTACGAAGGATGACCCACACACTCCTTCAACATCGACACATGGAATACCATATGGATAGAACCCAAAATCAAAGGCAATTCAAACTCATAAGCCACATTACCCAGTCGTCTTAAAATATGATATGGACCAACATAATGGGGGCAGAGTTTTCCCTTCTTCCTAAATCGTATCACTCTATTCATGGGAGATACTTTCAAGAATACCAAATCATCCACACCAAACTCCAAACCTATTCGCCTTATATATGCATAGGAATTCTGGCGAGTTTGGGCGGTCTTAACCCTATACCGAACCACCTTCACATTTTCCATCACCTGGTAAACCATGTTGGCACAATACAACCTATTCTCAAAAACCTCAAACCACCCAATAGGATACCTAAAAAATGTATCCATCCCAATACTAGAGTGTTAAAAGTTATTATAAGTAAATTCTATGAGAGGCAAATGATCAACCCAACTACCACCGAAATTGATCACACGATACCTTAGCATATCCTCTAAGGACTGTATAGTCCTCTCCGTTTGTTCATCCGTCTGAGGGTAGAAAGCAGTTCTAAGGTTCACGTTATATCCCAAATCTCTATGAAAGAAAAAAGTGAGATGATAATTGAGTACCTCGATTAGATATGATGGAAACTGGAGCACCATGAAACCTCACGATCTACTAAATGAAGAGCTTAGCATAATATTCTACCAAATAATTAGTTTTCACTAGTAGTAAATGTGTGGAGTTGGTCATTCTATTCACAATGACCAAAATCAAATCAAACTTTTGGTGAGACCATCGAAGACCGGTAACGAAATCCATATTAATCTCCTCCTATTTCAACGTGGGCAACTGAATCTCTTGAGACATCCACTTGGCCTCATGTGTTTAACATTCACTTCCCGACACACCATATACTTGGCCATAAAATTGGCCATATCTCTCTTTATGTAATTCCATAAATAGATCTATTTCAAATCATGGTACATTTTCATAGACCAAGGAGGAATAGTGTACCTCAATTCATGAACCTCAGCCAAGATCCTCTCTCTTAGCCTATCAACATTGGGAACACTCAGTGTGCCCTGGTACTTAAGATACCATCGCCACTAATCTCAAAAGTCATCACCTTCTGGTGACCCACATCATCCTTGATCTGCATCAAAATAGGATCAAAGATCTGTTTCTCCTTTACCTCAGCACCCATATATGATTTCACCACCTCTTTTATGATCACACCACAATACTCAGAGTCCAAAAGACAAACTCTGAAGTTAGCCAAACAATGAATATCCTTTACGAAAGCTCACTTCTAATCAACAAAATGAGACAAGCTTCCCCTGGATAACCTGCTAAGAGCATCAGTAACTATGTTAGCTTTACCTGGATGATAATGGAGGCTCATGTCGTAGTCCTTGAGCAACTCAACACATCTCCTTTGCCTGAGATTTAACTCCTTTTGGGTAAATACATACTACAAACTCTTATTATTGGAATAGATTTCAACATAAACCCCATACAAACAGTGAAACTGGATCCTCAAAGAAAAGACAACAACCAGCAAATCCAAATCATAAGTTGGATATTTCTTCTTATGAACCTTCATCTTCCTAGAAGAATATGTAACCACATTACCATGCTGTATCAACATATAAGCCACACCCACACGGAATAATTATAATAAAAAAACAAAATCTTGGCACCCTCAAGTAGAGTCAAAACCTGAGCCAAAGTCAACTTGTCCTTTGAATTATCAAAACTACCCTCACAAGCATCAGACCATAGAAACATTACCTTTTTTTGAGTCAACCTATTCAATGGGATAGAAATAGAAGGGAAACTTTTCTCAAACATCCTATGATAACTGGCTAAACCCAAGAATCTCTAAATATTAGTTTGAGACGTGGGTCTACGCCACTTCTTAACTGTTTTAACTTTTTATGGATCCACTATGATCCCCTTACTAGAAACAATATGACCTAATAGGTTATGATATTCAACCAAAATTCACACTTTGAGAAGCTTGCATACAACTTTTGATCCTTAAGGGTCTGCAATACTATACGGAGATGATCGACATGATTTGCCTCACTCTTGGAATACACCAAAATATCATCAATAAATATAATAAAAAATAAATCTATGAACCGATGGAATACCCGATTAATAAGAGCCATATATTCCGTCGGGGCATTAGTCAATCCAAAAGACATGACCAAGAACTCATAATGGACATATCAGGTACGAAAAATAGTCTAAGAGATATCTACCTCCCTAATCTTCAAATGATGGTAACCTATCCGAAAACTAATCTTAGAAAAATACTTAGCACCCTAAATCTTATCAAAGAGATTATAAATACTAGGAATTGGATACTTATTTTTCACGATCGCCCTATTCAATTGGTAGTAATCTATACAAATCCGAAGAGACCCATCCTTCTTACGCACGAAAAGAATTGAAGAATCCCGGTGAGAAACACTAGGGCGGATAGCACCCTTATATAGAAGATCTTTCAACTACTCCTTAAGTTTTTTAAACTCAATAGGAGCCATTCTATTAGGAGGGATAGAAATAGGAAGAGTATCCAAAAGAAGATCAATCAAAATCAATTTCCCTATCGAGAGGAACACTAGAAAGATTATTAGGAAATACTTTGGGAAATTCAGATATCACAGGGATAGATAGCAAAGAAGGACTCTCCGAGTTAGAATCTTTAACCAGACCAAGTGATAGAGAAACCTTGGAAATAATCTTTTAGGATCTAAGATACGAAATAAACCTTTCCGTAGGTACTAAGGAACTACTTTCCCATTCAATCACCGATTCATTCAAAAATTAGAAACTGACTCTTCAGGTCCGACAATCAAGAGATGCATAGAACAAGTGCAACCAATGTATCCCCAATACCACATCAAAGTCTAAGAAATCCAACTCAATCGATCCACTAGCATTTTCCTACCATGGATAGATACCACACAACCCCTATAAACTCTTCTAAAAACTATAGAATTGCCCGCTGAGGTGGATACAGAAAAGGGATCCAAAATACACTCAGGACCAAAACCAAAATGAATAGCCACATAACGGGTCACATAAAAAAGGTATACCTAGGATCAAGAAGACAATATGAAACATGAGATAAAAGTTTTTAACATACCAGTAATAACATCAGGAGAAGCCTCAGAATCCTGATAGGTGGCAAGAGTACACGGATAATTTTGACCACTGTCGGAGCCAGATATAGCACCCTTTAGAGCAGGAGATAAAGAAGTAGCAACTAGAACCTTACTAACCTAGTAGTAATATCGCCTAAAGAATAAGTCCTCTGAATATGGCCACGTTGGCCACATCTAAAACATTTATTCCTCCCTTCATTATAGAATCCATGGTGCATCTATCAACAAAATCTAAAAGAAGGATACAATGGAGCTTATTGATCCCCATTGGCCAGAGACTGGGTGCCTTGTACCTTAAACCCACTATTGCTCTGAACATGATAGTCATCAGTTGACTTAGGATATAGGTCATTATCCATACAATAAGAATAAAAATTCCCCTACTTTATCTTAGACCACTGCTTGCCATCTCTACCACTAATTTACTGGCAAGCTATAATAGCCCGCATATTTCTAAGCTAGGAAGTGAATAAGTTTTCCTACATATGAAACCTCCTATCCTGTGAGTAGTATTTTAGTGGATGACTTACAATGAGTATCCTAGCGACAAGATATCTTATGATGCATTAAGCATGCTCATATGAGTCACTTAAGGTAATATAAGCTAAGAGTTTTTGAATCCATCAAGTTTTAGTGTTCAATTTTGTAAGGGTCATCTTTGAACGAGTATAACTCCATGTTCATATAGTATTTTGGCTGATTTAGACCCAAAAACTTTTAGAGAATCGAATTATCTTTCCAACGATACCAATTTCGCCTTAATCCAATACCCGAGCAAAAAGTTATGCGCATATTCGTGAGAGACAGTAAGCATAGGGGATTGGTTAGGCGCCGCCCAACCCAAGCATAGGCGATCACTTGGGCGCCACCTAAGGCAATTACAGGTGTCAAAAACACTCAATTTTGAGTTATTTTAAAGGTAATTAAGTCTTTAAATACTCCTTACACTTCCCTAAACTTAACCCTACAAAATATATAGCTTCTAAACACATTACAACCCTATTAACATCTCAAAGCTCACCATCCAAGAGAACTAAAAGAGAGAAAAAACTAGGGTTGCATAATTAAGCTTGAAGATCCAATTTCAAGGAAATTCCTCTGTCAATCATCAAAAACCTCCTTTCCAAGGTATGCGTAGTGTTCATCTATGGATTCAATTCGTTCATAGAGCTCAAGAATCATGCTTTTAAATGTTGTTTTGTAAAATTTTTGTGGTGATATGAATATGTACATGTTGATGATGGATGTTTAAGTTTCAAGATGATATCTAAGGATGTTTTCATGAAATATATGTGGTTGTTGGTTGAAAATCATGAACTTTGGGTGGTTTAATATAATGCAAGTATAAAATCCACCTATGCTTAAAGAATACATGCAAGGTGTTTGATAAAATGGCTAGGATGCTAGAAATTCCTGTTTACATGACTCCATGATATTCACATGACAATTCCATGTTAGCTATACACTTCAATATGAATTTCCATACTAATTATGT